>NW_003315025.1:164470-208826 GCF_000150825.1 Verticillium alfalfae VaMs.102
CAGAGACAGCAACTTGGGTACTAAGGAATGAGATCGTGCAACAAGCAGACACGTAGAAGCAGGTAACAGACTATGACAGTAGGACGCAGGTGTAGACAGTGTCTAAACATGTATATGTATATGGTATCTTGTAGCAACGAATGGCAGCATGCCTTTCCAGATGAGCCGCGCATGCCGCTCACGAGGCTGACAGCCCTATTAAACTGGTCCGACATCTGCGCAGTGAGATATGTACCTCCTCCGCGTAACACCCTTGGTATCAAAGAAAAGAACACGCGCTTAGAAGACGCGAGTGAGAGCACGACGCCAAGCAGGCATGGCGGCGACACGGGCACGGTGGGCGTTGATCTCCTCCCAGTTGTGCTCACGGAGACCAGCATCGAGATCGATCTGGTCAATGGTGAGCCAGCCAGTGCGCTTCCAGAAGTAACCACAGGCCCAGAAGACGAGGACGACGGGAATGGCAAGGCAGGACATGAAGAAGTCCTCCGCAGTACCGGGGCCGGACTGGCCGTAGGGCATAATGGCAACGAAGATCTGGGCAATGAGGATGACAGCGCAGAGAGTGAGACCCATGTAAGAGCCGTAGACACCACCAGCGGCGTGGAAGGGGATCTGATCGAGCGAGCGACCCTGCCTCTTCCAGGCAGTGCGGAAGCGGATGTGGCACTGGACAATGTTAGCGTCGGGATCAGATAATTGAATGGCGGGAGGCGAAACGTACCAGGCAGATGGAGCCCCAGGTGAAGAGAGCGGCCAGGGCGGAAAGAGCAAGGAGCCAGTCAAAGACAACGGAGCCGTGGGCGCCGAGGACAATATAGGCGAGGCCGCCCCAGGCGAGGAGGAAGAGGACGGACACGAGGGGACGGCCAGACTTGTCGACGTAGGTGAAGATCTTGGGGGCGTAACCGGTGTGAGCGAGCGCGGACAGGGTACGCGAGCCGCCGTAGACGCAAGAAACACCAATAGAGACGACAGAGATGCAGATAACAAGGTTCATGAACGTGTCGTAACCCTTAAGGCCGGCATCCTTTGCGGCTAGGACGAAGGGAGAAGTGCCCTCAGCGTAGGGGTTCTTGGCATTGAGAAGACGCTCGTCGCGCGACGACACGAGGAGACCGACGAGGGTGAGACCGACGATGTAGAAGAGGGTAATACGCCAGAAGACCTGCTTGACGGCACCAGGAAGAGCTCGGGCAGGGTTCTCCGACTCGGCGGCGGCGAGACCGACAAGCTCGGAGCCAGCGTAGGAGAAGGCGGCAGTGACGAAAACGGAGCAGAAGCCCTTGAAGCCGTTCTGGAACGCACCAGGGTCGCGCCAGTAGATGTCGCCGTGGTACTCGTCAAACTTGTAGCCCTTAGGGCCACCACCGCAGATGAGAACGATAGCGACGATCATGAAGATGATAATGGCGGCGAGCTTGAAGCAAGAGCTCCAAAACTCCTCCTCGGCGTAACCCAGAGTGCCAAAGATGTTGACGATGATGATGACAACCCAGAAAAGAGTAATCCAGACAGCGTCGCTAACCTCCTTGTTCCAGTACTTAACGGTGAAAGAGCAGACAGTGAGTTCGAGGGGCAGGACGATCAACCATTGGAAGACCTGGCGTAGTACGTTAGTCAAGAGGTATCATCAGACGGTTGAAGCACAAAGAACTTACGTAGTTCCAGCCCATGGCGAAACCCCAAGAAGGGTCGATGAAGCGGGTAGACAGAGTGTAGAAACCACCAGAGACAGGGTACATAACAGCGAGCTCGCCAAGGGCGTGGATGACGTTGAAGATCATGACACCAGCGATGGAGAAGCAGATGAGGACAGAACCGGGACCGCCCTTGACAAAGGCGCTACCGGAGCCGACGAAGAAACCAGCACCGATGGAACCACCGATGGCAATCATGTGCAAGTGGCGGGTCTTCATGGAGCGATCGAGCTCGACGTCGCCGGTACCGAAGTCACCTAAACATTGTGTCAGTCGGGGTCCGAAATCTCAGAAAGCGGACGGCGGGAGCGTAGGCGGTGTGAGAAAAGCGGCCCGAGGCCGGCGGACAGGTCGGTACATACGGCGAGTGAAGGAGCGGAGGTTGAGACCGTTACGGGTCATGAAGTCCTGCTCACGGAAATCCTTGGGGACGTTGCCGTCGCCGGCGTAAGGGCGGTTGCTCTCGAGCTTGTCGGCATCGAGACCCATGGGGTCATCGACGGTGGGGGGCGCGGCCGTGGCCACGCCGAGGGCGGTCTCCTTCATCGACATTGTTGCGCTCAGTCGGTGTAGAGCTTGGGGTTGGTCAGTTGGTGAGGGTTGAAAGAAGGAATGTACCTCAGGGCCGAAGAAGGGAGGACAGAGCTGGGCTGAAGGGAAAAAGAACAGAGGTGACGAGAGAGGCGGAAGGGCAGTCTTTTATGAAAGTGCAGGTGCGAACATCCGTCCGCTCTTGCTGCTGCCGCGACTCCTGGTACTGCTGGTGCTGCTCCCGCTCCTGGTCTTGGGTCTTGGGACTGGGTCGAAGACCGGGGGGGGGCAGCCGAAGGCAAGAACACGCCGGGAAGGTACAGTGCAACAATGGGAACTGCTTCGTCGCTGGCTGCGTCCGGCCGCCTTCCATGCATGGAAGGATTCCAGTGTCGCCGTATCAGGGGCGTGGCGCTGATTGGCTCACTAGAGGGTCCTCACCCTGGCTCCCCTTATCCCCCAGGTGCCCCCGACCCACCCAAACACAGCACCAAGAGCACCTTACTTAGTGGGTCCTCGAGCCAGTGGTGACTTGTCTACTTTGCCATCTGGGCTGGGCAGAACACCCACTCGGTCCTGCTTCCTGCGGGAGGGGCAGCTGCGACGGCAAGCGAGCGGTGCCCCAACATCAACCCTGCATTGGCAGGTGCTCCTTCCCATCCCGGCACCGGCTCGAGACTTGGCTCGTCCTCGTATCCCTGTCGCCCAAGCCCTCGAGAAGGGTCCGGCCCCAGCTCGATCGATCCACCCGACAACAACGGCAGGCGCAGAGTCGCGCAGCCTGGGCCCCACAGCCTGTATGCCTAGGAGCTGCTTTCCAGAAAGGGCAGGTGCGAGTGCGGTCGAAATTGGCTGGAGCTGCCGCCAAGTGATTAGCTGCCACACGGCCCACCACCAACCAGCACCTGCTTCCGGAGTCTTGGCTACCTACCTACCTATCCACCCAGGCCACCGTACCAACACCACCCACTTGCTCTGGCTTGCTCTTGCTCCCTCCTGCCTCTCACGCCCCCCTCCCCTTTCAACTGCCACAGAACTCCTCGTCAGTCCGTAGTCCACCCTGACTCTGACTGCCTTGCAGTCGCCCGGCCCTCTGCCGCGAAGCGAAGTTTGATTGGCCAGACGTGGAGGGGCATGCTTTCCCCACGCAGATAACGGAGCCGCCTATCGCTCATGGGACGGCTATTGATTCGTTTAGGCTTGCTGATGCCAAGGCTGGGATTGAGCACCTGTGCGACTCTATGCCCCAGTTTCCAATCTCTGGCAAGCCTCAGCGACTCGTCGAGTGCTCGTTTGCGCACATCGCCATCGGTGCATCTCTGGTATCATTCGCCATTCATACTGAACTGATTTACCTTCCCCCCCCCCTCCTCCCTCAGGCACCCCTCACTTTGGCGTCAGGTCGTCGCTCCCCCTCAGCCGATCCTATCCTATCTTAGCAGCTAGGGTAGATATCCCAAACCAGATACCTAGCATAGTAGGTGGTGCCTTGCAACGCCCATGGGCTTGGTGCTGCTTCTCTTTCTGCCTCCGCCCATGCTGATCTTTGCGAAAGTGACACTGGTAGGTTCAGGCAGGTGTGCCAAACAACGCATGCTCACGGCTGCTGGCATGCATTCCGCATTCCTCAGGCCCCAACCTACCCACAGCACGCCGAAACGGTCATGAGGAGTGCTGTGCTGTGCTGCAGGCTTACGGGGGCTCTCATTCCCATGGTCATCTCGTCTCGTCCGCGTCCTCGTCCTCTCATTTTTCGTGCATGAATGATGCTGCATTCGGGAGGATGCAAGGCCAAGCAAACCATCTCAAGCCTGTTGCCACTCGCGCATCCTGCAGACTACTCAGTTATCAGCCGTCTGTTGTGCGTTTGCAGCCACCCGAGCTTGGCTTTTTTTTCTTGACTTTTCCATGTGGACGGAGGGCCAAGCTGCTCATCACGGACCCAAGTTTCCCTAGTGACGAGTGTGTGCGTCCTACCGGCCGGTACCCGCGTATCGTGACAAGAACTGATTGCCGTCGGGCGATGTGGTAGGATTTGCCTCTTGGGGATGCTTTCTCTGCCTGGACGACCCTCCAACAGTTCGGCTCCTTCGGGGAGGAGGCTTTTTCGCCCCTGCTGATTGTGTGCCATTGCCTCTATCATCAGGTTGTGCATCATCCCAGGCAAGCCCCTAGCAGCCTTGTCACATCAGTTCTCCCCCTTCGCCCTTTCCGCTGCTATGCCTCTCCCACCCTGGCAACCCCTACCTTTTTTGTTCGATGCGGGTTCCATGTGCGAGACGATCTTCCCAAGTGCATAACGGCTTGCCACCACAGAACCACAAGCCTGATGCGGTCGCGATGGGTTTTGCGTCTTGTTCGGTCATACTCATTGCCCCAATCTTTTCGCATCCGGCCCCATTCATTCGTCCCCAGACTCTCCAGTCAACCAGGTCCTACCTTATTCCTCCGCACGATCCATTCCTCGTTATTCTTACGGAATCGCGTGGTGGTCTAAAATGCGGAGTGCGTATTGCGTGGTCATGAAAACAGCTGAAACCGTGCGAGACAGGTCTCGCGATGACCAACCTTACGTACAATATGACAGGGACCCGAAGGCATCATTGGCCCGACCCCAGACCCGCGGGCTCTCCCGCCCTGGTAGCGGTGGCGTCGATTCGTGCGTGCCTCGTACTTCGAGACCACTCTGATTATTGTCCGCTTGTGACCTTCGAAAACAAACCACGGCCATTGATTGATCGACGAAACTTGTCCGTCCGAGTAGGCAAGGGGGAGAGTGGTCAAGGTGGTGCACAAGGCGGCCCAGCCTCGCCCAGCTGACAATCGAAGGCTTCTTGTCTTTGACACACACTCACGCACACACACAAAGATGAGCACAAACCATCCCTGACCTCGTCAGCCCTGGCGGGGCACCGCATGGAGTCTCGGGGAGCGCGCGGGTCGATAAACTTCATTCGCAAACTTCCCGAAGCATGTGAGATAGACGCGTTCTCAACGTCGCTCATCGCCAGAGCCGCCTGTGACTGGAGTCGCACCTGGCCAGGATAGGAGATTGCTCGAGTGCCGCGACGCGCCCGCTGAGGCCCAGAATCAATCCTCGGGCCCGGCACGGCGGGCGGCGACAGGAATAGCTCCCAGGGCCTGCACCGGAGCAGGAGTCAGACTGCAGGAAGAGCGGCCAGGTTCCCTCTCTTCTCGTGTTGGCCATCGTGCCGAACACAGGCAGGTAGGTGAGTGCTTCAATAAGGTTTCAATTGACGGGTCATCCATGCACGCATCGCCTGGCCCTCTCTCTCATCCTGCCTTAGGGTGGTCCTTCGAAGCCTAGTTTGGCGCGCGCCAGCGACGGCGCGGGCGCTATTTCGATTCTTGGAATTCGAGGTTGGCGGCGACACTCGAGAACAGCAGGTGCTTGGCGACTGGCGCCGCATCGTCAAAGGCAGATGAGCCGCGCTGTCGTCGCTATGGGCCATGGTGAGCATATGCCATCTCACCTTGGCGCCCCCCCCCCCCCTCGATCGTTCGTAGGGCACCAGAGGATCGCTGGGGGTCTTGCCACAGCCAAGACACCTTGCCTCCTTCCGTTTGCGACTCACGACCCCGTAATTGGCGTTTGGTCCCGAAGCGGAAGAGGGGGGTTGCGCGATGGCCTGTTCGGGCTCAATCTCCGAGAGCAGGGAGGGGGGGATCAGTGCTGGCGCGTCTCGGGCCGTGTCTCTATCTTGCGCACTGGGGGGGAAAGATACCTTGGTGTTTCGCGACTGCATTGCGATTCGTGCTTCTGTACTCTGTGACTGTCACTTGATGACCGGTGCTGACGCTGACAGGGCTGAAAAGTTCCTTTTCCTCGCTATACTGTGCCCCTCCAGCTTGGCCCATGACTGGGTCATAATAATCGAGACCTGGCGATGAAGACAGCCCTGGGAAGAGGGCGATGAGGTGATACTGCATGAACCGGGCAAACGTTGCGCACGTCGATTGGAACTCTAGATAAGCTTGATGGCATCGTGTGGTTGGCTGGGCAAAGTTTTTCGAACGGTGTCGCCGATGCTGGTCGGTCAATGTTATGACTCTTGGGCTTTTTCTGACTGTTGGTACTGCCTCAAACGTCGGCTTTTTCCTCGACGACGCGAGTTCCTCGACGCTTCCGCTGAGCTTCAGCTCCTTCGACACGGCGGTTCGGGAGGCGAGATACAGTGCTGAGGATTCGCGCCGCACGCCGCTACTGGCCCTAAGATTGAATAGCACCACGACCATTCGTCGACGACATGGCTTCCCCACATCGTCAGGCTTCTCGAAGGCTTCCAACCGTGCGCCGCCCGCAGGCCTACAGATCCACCCGAGGTTCCTTCTTGTTAGCGGCCGCTGGCTCATGTTGTGGTGGTGTTCTGAACAAATCGTTTGATATTGGTGTTGGCGTTGGCGCCGCTCCCTCACACGTTCCTCTCACGGTCAGATAGCTCCTCCCATCTGAGGACACCGTCTCAACTCAGCGACGCCACTGGCAGTCGATGGGCTCTCTTTCGTCCGACTTGGTGCCCTCCATGATCCCGACTGCTTGGAGGCTTTCTTTTCCTTGCCGCCCTTAAGCCTCCTGCTGCCGATCGGCTGGCAGCGGCCCATGCATTCCGTCTGGCCATGTCCTCCCTCCATCACCGCCACCAGAGACAATGCGGCCGGCGCCCGACGAATCTTGACAGCAGATCGAGATAGCCACAGGACCAACAAGACAACGGCAGACAACCACAGGTTCGTTCTGTTTGACGCGCCAAGACTCGATTCCGGGGCTAGAGAGGCCGCCGCCTAGTAACCTTCTTTTTTGGATCTGGCACCGCCGTGGGCCTGAATCCGTGACTCGCCCCTGGTCAGCCCCTGTTCTGTCCGGTGTGCTGCCCAAGAGGCAGTTGGTTGGAGCTGAGCCCCTCTCCGAAGTCCGGTTCCCCTTTTGTTCCCCGCCATTGCTCCTCGAGGCGCTATCACGTGTCGTTTCCTGCTGTCAACGATTGCTCTAGCTTCGGTCACGAGCTGAGCCTGAACAACTCGTTTGACCGCGCCGCATCCTCGGACCACAATCATGCCACGTCGTCTTGCCCCTCGTTGCTCAACGAGGGCATTTGATCAGATACATCATCATTGGGCAGAGAAAACGGGCTTCCGCTTTTTGCTTCCTTCGCCGTCCTCTTTTTGGCGCGACCCCAACAATTCCTTTGTCAATCGCCTGTCGCTGAAAACTCCCCCGCTCGTTTCATACATTCGGCTCGCCGGCCTCGTGACTGACTCGCGCCTCAGGAACGCACCTGCCAACTCTCTGCGGTCTAGACTTTCAGGTCATTCGCGCCGCTTGATAACCACACATCATGGCTTGACAAGGCCCTCTTTGACTTGGGTTTTCATGTGTCAACGGCCCCGCGACATCTCAGCACTGAAACTCCGTCTGGGGAAACAAGCTTTTGGCGCAGGCAAATGAGTAACCTCAGTAGCGGCGCAAATCGGGGAACTGAATCGCGCATTATCGATGCTCAAGACAGTTTGCGAGCCAGCCGCGAGCCAGCATTACAAGGGAGACATACTTTGGGAAGCATCATTCTGCGGGCGAGCCACCCTGCGCCCTCTCGAGGCGGACGTGAGAACTGCATTTTGGTTACATCCTTAGTTCGGCAAGGTTGCGGAAATATCCCTCAGGCACGGCCTCGGACGTTGCAGTGACCATTCTCAAAGGTTTACATTAGTTGTATGCTTCAGTCGTACAGGAACAGCATTCCCTAGCAGATAATCTCAACGATAGCCCATGGGCCGAGTCAGAACAGATATCAGGCCTGTTAAGCATTACGCAACAACCGGCTTAAGATGCCGGACTACAGCCCCGCCTGAAGACGATTGTCAGGCGCATCTGCTTGAAAGACGCCATTGCTGCGGTTTCGACTCGTGAACGTGATTGTCGATATGTCGTTTAAGGGGGTATATGTGGGAGATGGCTGTGTGACGGACATTCGTGCGACGAGAACCGAAACATCACCATTCGAACTAGCGCCCGCACAATGTTCCTTCTGCTCAGGATAGAGTCCGAGGAAGAAGAGTTCAGCGGAGGCGCTTCACATGTTGCTGCCTCTCCTCGCAGGTGCGACTCGCTCCGCCAATTCTGGAGAGATCATGGTATAAGGGAGAGAATGAATTTGACAGCTGATGTTCTCGCTATCCGATTGCCTTGAAAGACAATACCAGTAGCAAGGCAAGCACATCAGGTCGCCTAGGGCGTGTGCCATTTGGTCACAAAATGAGTTATAAACCCAGGCAGACGTTACAACTGGGATCATTCGCTTGTGGTTCTTGGCTGCCGATGAGTGTGGTTGATCAGCATAGATTCTACGGCAAATATCAAGGTTTCAACAGATTGTACCACCATGCAGGGAGGTCCAATAACCTTGGCTAAGTGATGCTGGTCAGAATGAGTCGTACACCTGCTTGAGCTGTGGTGTTGCGAATCCAGTAATCGCATGCCTAGTTCAAATAGGATGGCGCCGGTTGGTTCCGTTTGGATACCATACGTTCTGGGCTGCCAGCCTGATATCGAGGATCTTGAGCATCGTCGTAATGCTAGCAGGCCAAGCCAAATTCTGAAATGAGATTTGGCGAGACGTTGGTCTGCGCCACGTTTGTCCGCGGAACAGCCGTCCTCCAGACCCGCACCCTTGAGTGAATTATGTGCGATCGACGCTCGAAAATATGACGGCATCAGAGGCACACTGCTGGCCTACGTGCCAAGCCACAGAATGACTTCATCCTCTTCGTTGTGGGTAACTTTGGCCCCTGACGGCCCGTCAGACAGAGACAATACTATAAGCCGTTTTGATAACGGCCGGCGACTGATATTCTACGTCAGACATAGGTAGCATATTCGATACTGAAAGCTTCGAGTGTACGTTGGTTATTCAAGTCATAAATTGAGCGGCTGTATTTGCGTTGGCTCTTCATCGAGCCAACCAGTGACCTCGTCGTTTAGTTTAGAGGTTCGTACTCAATCGCGTAAATTACTTCCAAGGTATGGTATTATTTAGATTCAATGTAAGTATAAGAGTCGAGGCCAGCGGATATAACAGAGGTAGAACTTCTTAACTTAAGTTCATTTGCACAATAGCATAAAAAAACAATTAGTACTTGAGGAAAACATTCAACTATGTAATGGTATTTAGCATTTCCTGCATCACTGTGGGTCTGCCGCTCATCATTTACCAGCACATGATACGTCAAGTTGGAAGAGTTGCTACTAGCTCTTCTCGCAGTCTTTGACGATTGACTTCAACGTTGGTTCATACGCCGTTACCTTATATTGAAGCTGTAGACTAGTAACAAGTAATCGGACAAAGCTATTACTTACTCTTCTCATCGAACATGATTGATTTGCAGAGGGAATGGCAATCCGAGTTAATAACCTGCTGTCAAATATGAGAAGTAGATAGTTGTCGAAGGCTCTCCTCCTCTGAATTTGAAAGGATCCTCGCCCAGCACTGCTATATAAATTGATACGATACCCGAAGCGAGATAACATGGCCGTAAATGAAGTTATCGCTATCACAGTGTCACAATTCATCACCACTGATTATCAAACACCTTGCCGTCCACCTGGTTAACCATCACAGTTACCCACGGCAGCTCCTCTCGCCCAGCTCCAAACGCCATGCCCTTGCTCATGACCTTGCGATAATTCTCGCCAGGGTTCACCTTTCCCAGAACGTATGGTCTTCTCGTCTCCACACGGTCGGGCACAGGGATGCTCCGCCCGACAATGGCCTCCATGCCCTGCCAGGCAAATGTGACGGCCTCTTTCGCACCCCCAGGGATGCCCGCGTCATCGAGCATGAACATCTTGACACCAGGCAGCTGTTCCTTCATATAGTCCGTAATATTGGGGTTATACGCGCCACCGCCGCACATAAAGACTTCGTCCACCTGGCGCTCACCGGGCTGGTACCGTTGCCAGTGGTCAACAATAGCCTGTGACGTGATCCTCGTGACCGTTGCGACAACGTCATCCGGAGAGAGGCCGAGTGCCTCGGCGTCACGGATCAAATCATCTGCCAGCGTGTCACGGAAGACCTCGCGCCCCGTCGTCTTGGGCGGGTCCCACGAGAAGTACTGTATGGACTTCAGAAAATCATCGACGAGAGGCTGGCATACAGTTCCGCGCTTCCCCATCTCACCGTTGTGGTCATACTCCATCGCGCCCGCCGTGTAATGCCTGACCACAGCGTCAATGAGGGCATTCCCCGGCCCAGTATCAAAGTCAAAGGCGTGCTCGGGTCCCTCGGGTGGGATGAAGCACACGTTGGCGATGCCGCCGATATTCTGACACGCCCGCAGCTTGCTCGGGTGGTGCAGCAGCAGCGCATCGAAGAAGGCGATCAGCGGGGCGCCCTGCCGACCGGCCGACTGATCAGAAACGCGAAAGTCAGTCACGGTAGTGACACCGGTACGGGGCAGCGATAATGCTCCTTCGGCCATGGTAAGAGCCGACCTCGGAACACCATGCTGTGGCATGCTGGCGAGCCAGATGGTCTGCCCATGAGAGCCGATGGCGTCGAGCGACTTCAAGTCGACGTTGTTGTCCTCGCAAAACTTCTCGGCCGCCACGGCAAACACCTCGCCGAGTAGAACGTTGACTTCGGATAGTTCCGAGGCGGATGTGCGATCGTGCTTGATTATGTTGAGCACGCGCTTTTTGATAATGGGATCCATGGGCGTCTCGCCATATTTCAGAAGGGAGAAGTGCATGGGTGAATCTGGCGTCTCCTGATGGAATCGACAGAGCGCGCAGTCGATGCCGTCCTATACAGCTTGTCAGTGCTATTCTATTGCGTAGGGCTGAATTGATGCGAGATCCAGCGGTCCAGCAGCCAACAGCAAGGGTGTGGTATTCTCCGCTTGTCGTGGGGTGCCAAGAGCGTCTCTAGGGGCGCTCGGAAACAAAAATCAATGAGCCGATCTTAGTGCCAAATGAAACGTGACGATCAGAGATCGGAGACTCACCATGGAGGTTCCGCTATTCATTCCCAGAACAGTCAGGTCCAAGGGCTGGCCTTCAGCCTTGTCGTGGCTGTCAGCGACTATATGCCCGTTCGCATGGCCACTGGTATGTCCATGCCCATTCGTCGCTCCAGGCATGATGAGAGGCAGAAGTGCAAATGTCAAAGATGCATTGGCGTATCCATGGGAGTGCCTTGAGATCGTCATCCGACAGGCTGTCTTGCAGGAAGGGCAGTCCTATATACTTTGGCCACCCGGACTTCGGAGTTCAGATGTCTGTCAGACATCGGAAACAGAACCAGCCCCCGAAGTGTTTCCCCGCAGCTGTCATAACCGTAGCGCGAAAGGATCCGCTGTGCCACATTCTCACCACTACATCCAGGGCCGATTCTGGCGGTTGTTTGGACGAGTCGGAGGATGCAAGCGGAACCGCGTGCATGACCACACCACCGTCGCCGAGTCTCAATCCAAGCAAATGGAGGCCGAAGATGCGGCAAAGCGGCTACAAGCTTAAGAGGATAATAGACCACTCAATTGCACAGCTTCAGCAGCTGTCAATCGTCGCTTAACCGTCTAACCGGATGCGTGCTTCCACTGACTCGTTGGGAAAACCCTTTGACAGGTGACAAAGGGAGAAATTTGTCCCAAGCACCAGGCACGCGGTGGAGCCTATGGTCCGGGAAAAAACAGTCTGGAGACGACACATGGCGGGGAATGCTGCGGAGTGGTGGAGGAACAACAGACATCAAGTACATGACGACACCACATTGAAGCACCTTACCACCGTTGGGGTTCAGTTTCAGTATCCCACGACATCCGATGGCACAGGGGCTGGCATCAGCAACGCACATCAGGCGAGGCAGGGTGTTGACCAGGTAGGTGAGCGTAAGCCAAGGCCCGGCAGGGCCCAACAGACGCCCGAGCACACACCATTAGAGGACAAACCGGCCTGGAATGTATATGAGGGCGCTGCCAGACGATCTGAGAGTGTGAAAAACTCTACATCTCCAGGCATCTGCTCATCGACCTGGTTTCTTATCTCACGACAATACTGGTCATTGGTCCTCTTGCCTGTCACCTTTTCCTCACTCCTCAATCCTGCTCAAACCTGTGGCTTGAGCTTTGCCCGAGCTCCCCGCAACTATGGGCTACACAACGTGGTGGAAGCGGCTGTCGCCGAGACAGCTGAATATTGCTATCCAGACCTTTTCGGTTATCAGCATCTTCTTTGAAGGCTATGACCAGGGCGTCATGGGTGGCGTCAATGCCTCACCCCGGTACGTCGAGGAGGTAGGCATTGGACTTCCAGATGGTACTGTCACGGATACGCTTCACCAAGGCGGCATTGTCTCCGTATACTACCTGGGATGCATCGCGGGGTGTTTCGCTGGTGGTTGGCTTGCCGATGGCATCGGCCGTATCAACGGGTATGCCTGTAGTGACAGACTCCGTTCCGCTGCAAGAAAGTCACTGCTGACAGGCTCTCAGTCTCTTCATCGGTTGCATTTTCGCCATGATCGGCGGTGCTCTGCAGGCGGCTGCTCAGTCTAGCGACTTCATGATTGTCGCTCGCGTCATCACGGGCATCGGCACGGGTGCCCTCACGGGCATCACCCCCGTCATGGTGTCCGAGACGTCAACGGCGGAGCACCGCGGCGGCTTTCTGGGCTACGTCTTCATTGCTAATTATCTCGGTATCTCAGTAGCCTACTGGCTCTCCTTTGGCCTCGCCTTTATCGACGGCGGGTACTCGGACGTCCGATGGCGGTTCCAGTTGGCCTTTCAATGTCTTCCAGCGTCGCTGCTCTTTCTGGGCATCAAGATGTTGCCTGACACGCCCCGGTTCCTCGCTTCTGTCGGCAGATACGATGAGGCCCGCGAGGTCATCGAACACGTTCGCGGCAGTTTCGGCCCCGTGGTCGAACGCGAATTCCTCGAGATCAGGACTGTTGCCGAGGAGAGCACCAAGAGCTCACCTATCGAGTTCATCAAGATCCTGTTCGGCCGCGGACCTAAGCCAGGATACAACCTTGGACAGCGTGCCTGGCTCTGCCTGTTCCTCCAGATCATGGCCTCCTGGACGGGCATCACAGCTGTGACCGCCTACTCGCCCGTTCTCCTGTCGCAGGCTGGCTACACCGAGCTGACGCAAAACGGACTGGCTGGTGGCCTCAACACGGTCGGTATCGTGGGCACAATTATCAGCGCCCAGATTGTCGATCGCCTGGGCCGAAGGACCTGCCTCATGGGCGGCGCTCTTGCTCTCTTTGCCGTGAACCTCATTGCCGGTTCCCTCTATGAGGGCTCGCGGGCTCATCCCGATCGAGCGTCCCAGTTCGCTCCAGTCGCGGTAGCCATGCTCTTTCTCTTCAACCTCTCGTACGCCGCGACGTGGGGCACGATTGCATTCTTGATTCCCACGGAAATTTGGTCTTCGGATTTGCGCGCCCAAGGCAACGGATTCGGCATCACGGGTTGGGCCATCGGTGTTGGTATGACCACGCTGGTGAATCCGATCATGTTTGACGTCTTGGAGAACCGGACATACTTCTTGTTCGCCGGTCTTAACCTGCTCTGGGTCCCCGTCATCTTCCTCTGTAAGTGAGCCCCCTCACCTAGCCCTGCGCTTCTCGCTGACCAGATATGCTGCTTCCCAGTCTACCCTGAAACAACCGGACGCTCACTGGAATCAATCGATGCTCTCTTCGCAGCCAACAGCATCTTCAACACGAACATGGAGCGCAGCTACGTGGCCCACGGCGATGTATTGGCTGAGCGAGTCAATCATGATAACCAAGTGGCGTCGGCAAGCGATAGTGGATCCAAGCCAGGACCTCCCGAGTCGGCCGAGAAGCTGCAGGTTTGATGGAAGAGGGCTAAGCGCGGAACAAAGAACGACAGAAAACTGCAAGGCGCAAGATAAAAGTTCGGAGGCGACCATCCTAAAAGGCGCCCAAAAACGAGTCATTGGATAGGCTGCGAAGCCCCGGAACAATAGTGTGTGATACCCTAGTAAAAGCGACGGTGGCTTCGCGACCCTGCGTGGACACCCGCTTCGAGCCTTTGTTGCCACAAACATTTTCCCGTGGCAATGCAACTGCATGTCTGCAAGGCTTGCGTCGTGATTCAGTCTGCAGTAAGGTTTCCTTGTCAATAATGCGTTGAAAGCCCTCAGCGAAAGCCTGTCCGACATGTAATGGTGCGGCTCAGGTGGCATCTTGTTTTGCTGGTATCCTCATGTCGGCCCGGTCTTGCTGGCAATCACAGCACGGCGCGCTGTGAAGGGGGGCGTCGCACGGCTGCGCCGTGGCTGACTAGTGCCGAGTCTGAACGATATAGCTCTACAGGAATTTCGCTTGTATTAACCAGGGTCCCCAAAGAACGGGAACTGGCTCTGGTACATGTTGAACGACCAGTCCCAATTTTGCAAAAGCTCGTCGGGGATCTGGAATTGAGGGGAGATCCCGTTGGGGCCAATCGGCGGGTTCTCGGTGCTTGCCGATGCCATAGGTAGCACCTCATGAGGTATCGGCTGACCCGCAACCATCTGACGTCGAGAGACCATGTACGCGTCAATGCGTTCCACTTGTTCGCGAAGCCTGCGTCCGGCCCCAGCGCGCTGGTGATGGAACGATTCGAGGCTCTCGAGGAGGTCAGCCATGGACAGGAGCAGATCACGGACGCGCTGGTACGAGCTCTCAGACATGGGGCCCTCCATGACGGATCCTAAGATGTTGCCGATGCCTCCGATATGATAGATGAGTGGCGTGCTGATAGCTCTCTGGAAGGCTTTTGGTACCTGGTGAAAGATACCCAAGACATCGCTGGCGATGGAGCACTTCTGGTCGAGGTCGACATTCTGCTCTAGGGAGAGAAGAGCCATACGAAGCAGGGCGAGCGTGGCCTGGATGTTTGCGGCTTGGAAACCAAAGATGTCGTGTTCCAGTTGACCTGTAGCCGCGCGAAGGTCCTTAAAGCTGGATGGCAGGTGAGTGTACATGACGGTGATCTGGTCGTTGATCTGCTTGATTGTCTCGGCTGTATCAGGGGCCCGCCCGGCAGCAAAGAGGTTGAAGCGTGACGACCGAGTCCGTAGCTTGCAGATGGCATGCTCAAGGATACGGTAGAGATCTGTCGTGAAGTTCCAACCAAGTATCCACGGCTGACTCTGGCGCGGCACACCAGGTTCAGGCTGGTCGCCGCTGGGGTAAGCAACTCGGGCATGCGCCTCCTGGAAGTGGATGCAGCCATCCCACACGATAGAAGTGAAGATGTCCAGGGTGTAGATGGACCAGTACTGCACATGATTAGCAGTCGATCATACTACACATGCAGGAGAAAGTCTTTGTCAATTTCATACCAAGCGTCGACGTTCCTCAAGTTCCACAGGTGACAGACCAGGGGGCCAGGTTGCCTCGTCATGCCACTGCCACGTCGCCGTCATGGTGAAATAGTGACCGATGTACATGCGCATGGCATCGATCTTGCCGTCCTGAATGCTTGCGATTGCGAGCAAGGCACAGGCGCGAAGAAAGTCAAAGTCCTGCGAATGGAGCAAATCGCCTGGTAGAGTGTCCTGGGCTGCGGAGAGGAACGTCTCAGGCGGCATGGTGAGGAGTTCCTGAGAGTGACTGCCGAGAGAGACAAGGGCCCCGTCACGCACCCGAGCCGAGGCGAGCGCGCAGGCGGCCATGATCGAGCAAAAGAAACCGCGGTTGTGGACTTGCTCGTCGGCTGAGAGCCTGCGGTCAACATTCGGGCGGTCGAAGAGAGGAAAGCTGCACCAGTTGGTTAGGATGAAGTCCAGCCTCGAGCCGGACGGTTGGACGAGATGAGTGGCAACTCACATGGGATACACCGTCTCAAAGTAGACGGCCAGCAATTTTCTTACGAGAGGCGACGATGCGTGAGCGAACGCTTTCCAGGCAGGACTCAGCGAAGCGTCCTTCCTGTCGCGAGACACAGTGCCGTTCAGCAATGAAGCGGACACGGGTGGAAGTGGGAGCGGTCGCACAGCTCCTCCATTCGGGTGGCCATTCAGGGTGCCATAGCGGCCAGGCTGCAATACAGGCTCTGTCGTCGAGTTGGCCGGCGAGGGCGTCGCGGCGTGCGCGAGGCAGCCAGCTCGATTGGCAGCGGCTGCTTTACCCCTCTTCAGCGGACGCGAAGATTCACACTCGATATCAAAGTCGGCGCAGTTCTGACAGCGATGAGGATCGCTTTGGCTGGCGCGACACTTGATCCTGCGATGATGGCAGTAGTCGCCTATGGCGGGTATGTTAGCCAGGTCATGGTCGACGCGTCTTTCAACCCGGTGCGACTGCCGGTGGCGACATGTCACGACAACACGACCATGAGGGGCCTGAAGGGAGTGTCCGGTCAGTCACTCACATGCTTTCGAGACCCGCAGCAGACGCCGAGGACGCGACTCAGACATGGTCACTGCTGTCGATGTGCGTGGCGGGCAAGACTGGAAACGTCGAGCAAGGATACATTGATGCGGTCAAGCCCAGATCGCGCTTCAACTGGCCGTATCAATGGCTGGCAACGATACGAACTGCGATGGCAGATGGCGAGAAGGGCTCCGACGAGGTTGGTGAAGGAGACTGTGGCCGACGAACCGCGAGCTGGGGATACAAAGGATCGAATCGTCCAGATTGGGGTGGGTGGGGTTTCATCCATGGAAGCTATGTGACCCAACATGCAGGTTTGGGCGGGGTTCGGACACCCACTTAGTAAGCCAAGAAGTGTCCTTCTCGTAGCAGCGGCTGCCTACGATGCAGCTTAGGTAGGCATTTTCCCCCTGTGGCCTGATCATGGAGCAGAAGGGCCCCAAACGATATTGTCTCTTTTCTCTCTTTCTGACCTCTAGATGACCGTATCTTGGGCTTGGCGCATCGAATACGGCACACCATCGGATTCCCAGTCGACGAGACTCAAGAGGGGGGGGGGTGCTTACCTGAGCTGACTTTGCCATGGGCCATCCTTCCAGGGGCCCAGATTCGACCCGGTTAGCTCGACACTCGTGCTTTCACGCACCTCTACCTTCTACACGATGACCACAATGGCTTTGGCCCAACTTGCAGTCGGCCTGGAGTGTCTCGACTGTCATGAACCAGGATCAACCTACTCCCAAGGACGGCTGGGTGAACCAAGCGTCTATTTGGAATCATCGGTATTCTTCGAGCTACCTGTTCGTCAAGCTGCATGCACCCAGTTATCACCTGTGTTCAAAACACAAACAAAACTTCAATTACTATCTCGTGTATCACAACGTCCCTTCGTTGGACGTCGGTCACCGCCGCCACAGACCACCTTGATTACGTCCCCCGATATCACCGCCCGCACCAAGATAAAGCACCCGTTAATGAAGGAATTGGCGCAGTAGATAGCCGCGATTACATGTTGTTGAAGGCGACAACGCCAGCGCCGAACAGCGCCGCAACACCCACGGCAGCAGTGCGCATGGGCGCGGCCTCGGTGCTGGTGCTGGTGCCGCCGCCGCCCTCGGCGCCAGGGTTAGCGCCGGTGGCGATGGGCGCGGTGGACGTGGGGCCCTCGACGCCCGACGTCAAGGGGTTGGCGCCGCCCGAGACCGTGCTGGCGCCGGTGAAGGCGGGAACAGGGGTCGAGGCCGAGGGGTCGGGCGTGGCAGTGGTGTTGCTCGGGTTGAGAACGCTGAGAACCTTGTTAGAAAGGGGTCGCGATACGAAAGGGCGCTTCAAGAGAGCAAGAGAATGGTAAACTCACTTGTTGATGACGTGGACGACACCGTTGCTGATGAGAACGTCCTGACGACAACCTCGGCAGAGTTGACGAATACGCTTCCGTTGACGACGGAGACCGTGAGCTCGCCGCCACCGAGGGTCTCGAGGGTGGTGTTCTCGATGAGGTCACTGTAGAGGACCTGGCCTGCGACGACGTGGTACTCTAGAATGCCAGCAAGAGCAGACTGATTCAGTCCATTGTCACCGCTGACTAGGTTGGCAATGGCGGCGAAGGCCGAGTTATCGGGAGCAAAGACGGTCAGGTCGCGAGCCTCGCCAAGGGCCTCGCCGACATCAGCACGCTGAACAGCGCCGAGAGTAGCTGTCAGGTTGGCGGCGCGCAGGGTGTCGCTAATGTTGAGCGGCAGGGTGAGCACACGGTCAATGATGTGGATGGTGCCACCGGTGAAGTTGAGGTCAGCCTGCTGGACTGTCGAGTTCTCCTTGAGACCCGAGTAGAAGGTGACATCGCTGTCATCACCCTCAGGTGGGATGACCTCGACGCGCTGGCCGCCAGTGACGTTGGCATACGTCTCGTTGGTCAGCATGGTTGGGACGAAGAGAGGGCCGTCGGCGCCAGTGATGTTGGAGGTGTAGTAGGTCCCATTGAGAATGTGGTACTGCAGAACAGCGAGGATCAGGCCTGGGTCGGCAGCAATGGCTGCGGAAGCAGCCGTGTTGTTGAGGAAAGCTTCGAGCGCATCGTTGCTGGGTGCCAAGATGGTGATGTTCTGGGCCTCGCTGAGAGACTGGACAACCTCGTCAGGCAGGGTACCAATGAGTGCTGTGTCTTGTTAGCCCTTTGGTTCAAGCATGGGTGAACATGAGACAGTCATACTGGTCAGGGACGACAGGGTATCGTTCTGGGACGCCAGAGCCTCCGTCAGGCTAGGCGTATCGCTCTGCGCAAGGACGCCGGTGGCGAGCGCCAAGGGGAGAACGTTCTTGTACAGCATGATGGCTTCTACTGGAGCGAATGTGTGACGGGCAAGTTGGATAGCTGGCAGTAAGGTGGGAAATCGGAAACGCGGAACATGCAACGGGGGTGGCCCAACTATAAAAGCTTCGACTGAGCTCGCCAGGCAAGGCGGAGCACCCCAGCTCGATGTGGTCTATAGAGGGAGGCATACGCCTAGCACGAGGGAAGATGCTTGGACCTAAAAGATTCGCCTAGGCGTCTTGCCACGCCATCGAGTTCCCGAGAACAAAGCAGGAATCCTGTCTTGCTAGCTGCGACAGGACAGGACCACCCGCGGTCGTCATGGCATGGCGAGGAGGACGGCGTAGCCAGTTCGGGCACCAGGTCGTAGTCGATTGGGTGCGCCGGCCGCTCATCCTCTGCGCCAAGCCGATCTTTGACCAAAGTTGACAAGGGTTGAAGCCAGTGATCGGGCGGGGAACGACCTCGCCAGCAGCTTGGCCGTAGCTTCGTGATGCAAGACCGCCCAGGTGCAGTGCTTCGCAGTGCCGTGATGTGCTTGAGCTTGCGCTGCAGCTCGAGCTCCACCATCCGAAAACGGCGGGGCCGAACATGGGGCTTTTCCGGCCTGAGCTCCGGGGTCAATGGGGCGATGGAAATGCTTGATCGAATATCAGAACGACATGTCAAGCGGTATGGCGAAGCTTGTCAACCTCAATTGACCTCATGAACCCTTCACGAATGCTCGGTCTGGTACTCCTGTGATTTGGCTAGGCGCCATCGAGAAAAACCTGGTTTCCATTGCTCGTTGCCCCGGTCCCGAGCTGCGCGTTCTCGACCGGCTGATTGCACGGCTGATGGTGCACGTCGAAGTCAATGTCGTCAGTCAGGCCTTAGCGCAACTTGCACAACCGCGCCAGAGCAACTCGCGATCCAGATGGCTCAACCCGCTCGCACTTCCCCGCATGACCGCCTCATCTGGATTGGCCGTAGCCCAGACAGCTTGCGACAGCTCGAGAAACACACAGCTCAGCCAAGCCAACCCTAGCTTGCCTAGCATGCTGCCATTGGCGTAACCAGGTCCGTTCAAGCCGTCCAAGGAAAGTAAGTGTATCCCCGTCGTCTCGCTTCGGCGCCATGCTTGAGCTTAAGGCGAGGCACAAGCTCGTCTTTCTAGTACGGCACCAGCGAGATGCTACGGCCGCCTCTCCCTTGCAATTCGCCATGGAGATCACCTGTAAGCGGTCGTTATTGCCACCCAGCGCGGTTCTGCCAAGATGCCTTTCGAAGTCTTTGGAGCTCCTGAAACATTTCGCGAGGCTTGGCGGGGTAAGAATAGGAAGAAGAAATAGCAATGTCGAGACCGTCGTACGCGTCATCGAACCCAGGATTGCGTTCGTCGCAGAGGTTTATCGCGTCTACTGGTCGAAGCTTCGCCCCATCCACTAAGGTGCCGCGCCGAGCCGCTTGTGAAAGTCGGGGGATTTTGTTAGTCGCGACATTTGTTTGGTCCGATGACCAACATCGACCCGGGGCACATTGTACATGGGGATTGGTCCTCATCCGTGCTCTTGTCTTCGTTTGCGTCGCACGAGGACCGAGTAGACCGACCGTGCAAGCCATCCCAGCCTTCCAATTTCTTAGTTCTCGCCGCGGGGCGATTAGCAAGCCTGGATGGAGCAAGCGGCCACAACATGCAAAGGTTAAGCCAGCTCGAGTTCGAATGCTCTGCCACCCAGCCCATCAAACTCAATGCCTACCCCAACGTCCAGAAAAATAAAGGGTATCAGAATTAGCTGTCAAGAACTGAAGTCCACCCTCGAATCCCCTCCGCCCCCACGGATAAAGCCTGTGGACTGCCAAAGAACAACTCGCTTTCCCCCCGCTACCTGTCCAGCCACATCCTAGTGCATGCGACGTGACGACTCGAGCAAGTAGCCCCGATCCTTCCCTTCCCCTCTCCTCTCGCTCTCCCTGTGCTCGCACAGAGCCTCCCTATTTTCACAGAGCGCCCCCGAAGACATCGTCTCCGGTCACTTTCCTCCGTTTCGTGTCCCTGTCAAGTCCTCCGAGGGGCATGCCAAGTGCGCCCCCATCCAGCCCAGGCTTGCTTCCCTTGCGCACCTCCTTCTCCTTTGCCGTCGCCGTGGCGGCTGCTTCCCGCCTCGCCTTCTGCAGGGCGACGAGATCTGCGCGATCAGGGTCCCTGCACTTCTTGAGTTTCTTGACCAACGGTCGTATCAATTTCATGCTCTCGGGCTTGATACTGTTAGCGAACTGCGGACCATCACACGTCATGTGGCGCGAGGGGGCCGCTCACCGTTCCCCAGTAGTCCTGCATTCTTTCGGGTAGCTCTGTGGACAGCAGATCCTTGCAGGCACGGACCGTTGCCGTGAGCTTGACCTTAACCTCCAAGGCATCGCCAGACGCTTTTGCAAATGTATTATCGAGGATCGTATCGCACAGCCCTTCGTCTGCGAGCGAGAGAGCTGCCAGCATGATTTGACTCGGTGTGTAGTGGAAGTAGGCGTCGGTGACAAGAGAGCTAAACTTGAGAATCTCGCGTGCTCTCTGATGGGCAGCATCGATTCGGGAGGTCTACTGGCGGTCAGCAAGACATGGCTACTTCGGGTCTCCCCCCTTCCTTACCTTGATGTCGCTGTGCCGCCTCAATTCAAGAATTGTGCCCTCGAGCCCGCGGAAAGGATGTCGCACGTCAAAAGCGAACCGAATGCCCTGACACAGGAGGAACTCGCCGGCGAGAATCTCCTCCTCTGTCGTGTTAGGAAACTTGTCTGCCAGCCTGGTCCCGTCAGCAACCTCGAAGCGGGAGCGTTGCCGGGTGTCTTCGAGGTACACGACAACACTCACTTCGACAGCTTTGCAAAGTACCCCTCGGCCTTGCCCCCAAAGAACAAACACGTCTTCAACAAATCCGTCGGCGGATACGTCATGACGGAATTCGTTATGTAGAATCTCCTCAGGAAAACGGCAGCAGTGGCGCGTATCTCGGTCGGCAGGTCGCAAAAGATGGCCGCGCGGATCAATTCGACCGTAAAAAACTTGAGCAGTACAGTTTCTTCGGCGGCAGTCAGGAACTCAGGCAGCAGATCTTCGGGCTTCGTTTCGCGTAGGCGTGTGCTGATCTGTTGCGCGGCGAGCGCGTTTGTCTTCTCGCGAAGGTCGGCCAGGTTGGGTGACGGATAAGACCAGAGGCGAAACTGGCTGGACAGCCGGTAGCGCGCATCTTCTGTCGCCATTCTTGCTGAAAGACGTACTGTGTATGTGAACTTAAAACAGTGAGAATGACAGAAAAGCAGATCTGAAGAGTGTGTTCTGTATTCGTTGCCAACTAGAGGTTGGATATTGAAGACGATGTTGGAGCTCCCACCCTGCCAACCCTTGACTCGGCTTTCGGATAAGCTGACGATAAGCTGTGGGGTCCAATCACGTGCAGCAGATGACTGTCGAAGCTTCACTTGCACCTTCGCGTCTTCCGCCGTGACGTTGCTCCATCGAACTGGACCATTTGTTTGATTGTAACTCCATTGTTGACGCAATGTACGCGGGCTCTTCGGAGAGAAAGTTGTGGGCGCATCCGTTGACAGCTTGTAAACCAACGATCAGTGCCGCAGAGTTTGATGCACGCACCAAGGCAGTGATAGTCAACAATTGTACGTACATTAGTAACAGTCATTGTTCGAGGCCCAAATATTTGAAAACTACATGCCAGCTGGAAAACTGACGCCCATGCGACACCAAACGCCATGCTCCCGATCAAGGTCAATCCCAGCCCATTCTATCATACCAAATCATAAATAATAAACATTGCGTATCCAAGAAGATGTCCTCTAGTATCCCACCTCAGAGGCGCGCTTGGGAGGGATGGGAGGTGCCGGCTTCTTGCTGCGGCAGGGCGGGGGCGGAGGAGGTGCCTTCTTGATGCCCAGGTTGCTTGTGCTTCGTGTAAGGCTCCCCATGCTGGTGGCAGGGCTGGCACTGCGAGCGCCCCAGTCAGGACTGCCGCTGCCGCTAGCCGTGCTCTCGTCGTAGTCGTCAGCAAACACATCCTCACGCGCATAGGGCGAGTTGGTGTTGGTGCGAGTAGTCGGGCGCGCGCTGCCACGCAGGGCACTGATGCTGGGCATGCTAGGGATCGCGGATGCGCGGCGCTCACTTGCCGGGCCCTGGAAGGTCTGCGAGCGGGCGAATGAGGGGCGCGCGGGAGGCTCTGGTGTTGATGCGAAACGCTGCTCGGAGCGGATAGACCGGAATGGCATGCGGACGGGCTGCGCCTCTGGCTCGGGCTCTTGCTCCTCGTAAATCTGGTTGCGAGGGGCATAGTCATTGAAGGAGCGCGCCGTATTGGCACGGCTGCGACCTGTCGGGCGGCGCTCAATTGAGCTGATGCGGTCCAGCCGGTTAGGTGACGTCTGGCTAACATTGGCAGCCCATGCCTGTCTGACCCGACGCAGCTCCTCAGCACAACGTTCGTGGTACTCGAGCTCGGCGTCGAGGAAGTTGGAGAGGTCGCGAATGTTGTCAGCCTCAGCTTCCTTGATGTCCTGCATACGGCGCATAACATCCTCGCCGCTCTCCTCAAATTTGGCACGGTTGGAGCGCATCTCCTCCTCGATGCGGTAATCGTCGCGCTTGGCCTTGTTCATCTTGCTGATACTGGCATCGTAGGCCAAACGGCGGGACTCGTGCTTCTTGCGGGCGCCCTGGAGAGAAAGTATGTCAGCATTGGTACGCCCCCATCAGCTCGAGACAGGTGTGAACAAACCTGGTACTCTTTCATCATGGCGAGGGATCGCTCAATAGCCTCGAGCCAGTTCTGGTTGACTTCCGCAGCATAGGCTTCCTGGGTCTCAGCAATGCGCTCATTGGCGCGACCAACAGCTGTTCAAATATCAGCAGTGGTCCACAGACCAGACGAGAAGTCAACATACCAATCAATCCGTTGCCGAACTCCGAGTCTGGCTCAAAGTCCTCGCCGTGAGTAGCCATCATGCGTCCGACGAAACCAATGGGCACAGCCTTCTCCTTGTCCTCGGGAGCCTCGCCGCGGCGAGAAATCCACTTGACGTATCCATTGGTGGACTTTTGGAGCTTCTCCATGCCTGCGAGATTGGTCAGTATGCATTGATTGCGGCAGCTGGGAGACGAAGCAGGCTGCTTACCCTCATGGCGCAAATTCATCTCGGTCTCGAGATTCTTGAACTCATCCGAATGAGCGGTCTTCTCGCCGCCGACCTTTTCTCCAGCCCATTGGAAGGCACGGTCGATTTTCCTGCTGAGACCCATGATGAATGAGTTGGGGCGGTGCGCTCGTGTTGCAGCGTTAGATGTTAATGTCAATCGAGGCGTCAGTCGGGAATCTGCCGCGTATGTCTTGTGTGTTGGCGATGGACAGTCCAGCTGGCAAAGAAAAATGGTATTCAGGAGGATCCAAAAGCCAAGAGGAAGGGCGAGCTCTCAGTACTAAAAGAGTGAACAAAGTGGCAAGTTGGCGTCCGGCAAGGTTTGGAGGGGTTGGAGTCGATAGACAGGGGTGTCACTCCTGAGCGATTCAACGAACAGGGCAGCGGGTGGCAGGCCAAGACAGGGGACGAGCGAGGGGAATGGTGGAGCGATACCCCGGTTGAAGAGCGCGCGAGGGATAGATGGTGGGTGGATGGGAGGGGATAGGATGTGAAGGGTCGAACCGGGGGTTGGGTGGAAGGCACTTTATCAGTTAATATCTGGCTAGTTAAGCATCCGAGTCGGCGTCTGAGGAGTCACTCGCAGTACAGAGGAAGAGCTACCCGACCTGTCGGGGCCGTCTCCATTCGTGACTTTCTCGGGTTCCAGTCCGTCCAGACCTCCCCCCATCCATAATGGCCAGGCGAGAGAGCGTTTTTGGTCAGTCCTCACGCTTGGCGTGGCCAGCCCATAAGCCAAGCCCGGTCCAGGAGGTTTGTGGTTTGGGGCCCTGACGTGGGTTCCGTACCTGAAGGGGGTGGGTGCGAAGGGTCGGAAGGGAGGGGCCAGACGCACGAGGTGGCTGTTTGGGTCCCGCCATGTTAGTGCTTGCCCGGGCTCGCATGGCGGCGGGAAGGTCTAGAGACCTGTAACAACAGGCCTTGGCTGGGCCCAGGGATGTCTTGGGCGTGGGCAGAACGAGCAGCTCGGGTGAGTGGGTGTGCTGTACCATGTACTGTAGTGCTCAGTGTTCCCCACAAAATGGAAGGTGCCTCCGATGGGTGGCCGGCGCCCTGCCATTGCCCCTGCCAGTCACTGTGTTCACTGTGCTTACTGAGGAGAGGATAAGAGATGGGCTCCACTGGCGGTCTTATCGGGCTGCATTAGGGGGCAGCCACGACTTTACAGAGGGCAAGCCCACTGGCTGGCATCATATAGTTGCCCCTCGTCCTCAGCAGCCCCTCAACGCCTCACGCACTCGCCCCTCATCACGTCTTTCCGGCTGCACGGTAGAGTGAGCCCGCGGGCCTTCCTCCTGCAAGCCTTTCTGCTTTCCATTCAACCTGCCTTTTGGGGAAGTTGGATCGAACGCTGGCGGAAGCAATAGGCAGCCTTCTTTTCACTGCTTTCAAGAGTAGATACTATCAAGTAAGGTACCTTGCCTGGTAAGTAGGGTATCTCGGTGCCTAGGCAGGCATGTACCGGCCGGCAGCAGCGAGCGTCAACGGGCATATGGTTAGCTCGTCACTCAAGCAAAATCGTTGGGGCCGTCGCACCCGCTTTGGTCCTCCAGTGTGTGCGCTGCGAGAAAAGGAGGAACGAGAGGTCGAAAGACTATCACGCCGAAACAGCAGCGCTGACTCGGGTGGTAAGAGCTTTTTCCACCTTTACCCGTGTCTGTCATACATTCGTGTTTTTCATTCGATGCCCGCGAAGACCCAAAAACGACGCAACAAGCGCCAGCCCTTTCTTTCTCTCACGTTTCTCGTTCCACCTAACTTGGTTAGCCATCGTCCTTGTTCACCTCTTGCCCTATCGATCCTCGGGTTCCAGTGTGGGTTTACCCAGCCTCGTATCCAATTCTTTTTCTGGCAGACGGTTGGGCATGTCTCGAGCCGCCCAGTGTCAGCGCCAAATACCAACGTTTGACGGCATTCTATGGGCTCTCCCACAATGAGGTCCTGTCATTTGCCATCCGTCCCCTGCCCCCCCCCCCCCCTTTCCCCCCTTCCTGGGCATGCAGAGTCGATCTTTACGCACGGAGGGTAGCCCAGTTTTCCGCGGCCACACCACGCTTCACGCCTGACACACGGCCCACGTTGTTTGGGGGGCGTGGTCGTTGCGCCGTAGGTGGGCGGGTTAGCCTAAGGAGTTCGAGACCGCTCCTGGACCGCCGGCGGAACTGCCGTCTGCGAGCAAAATGTCAACTGGTCTATTATGGTGTGTTTTTGGGTGCATTTCTAGCCGCAGAGCTTGGTCACGACTTGCGATCGCGGGGTCCTCCGATTCTACGACTTGGGGATGGTGCAGAGTGCGGGGAGCCGGAGGATGATACCAGATTTGATCACTGTACCCAGCCTCTCTGGTGACCCGATGCAAGCCATCGCGGAGGTCACCCCGACGTTTTCTCCATCCTAGGATGGTACGACGTGTGCGTTGAGGATGATTTGACACTGATGGACGGACACCTGCCACCAGGCTGATCGCCTGCCAAACCAGGTCGGCAAACGAGCAGCGGAAGGGCAGGCAAGAGGGTCCTTTGTTCAGACGGTGTTGCACATTGCCGATCTGGCCGTCGATCGGCAGAGGTACAAGACATTGTCGCACTGGCCACGGCGACTCCCGGTGCTGGTTACCAGCGCCTGGTGTCAGGTCTGTCTTGCAAAGGCCCTGTTGATCAAGTGTTTTGTCAGGTCTCTATCGTGTGATGCAAGCAGGGAAGCGATCTAAATGCTGGGTCTAGTCAATAGAAAATTTGCCACGGCACCCGAGTCTGATGATCCGAATCATCCGCAAGGGAGTTCATGCGTTGGCCCTGCTTGCATGTCGAAAATATCAAAACGCAAATTCAAAGGGGGGTGTGTTTTCTGGCACGACGGCCCGGAGTTCGGCAGAAGGCCAGAACGGGGTGGTGGTGTGTCGTGCTACTCAGGCTGGTTGGTAGGTGGTGGCCCATTGGCCGCCCAGGTTGTACACCCCAGCCGCTGCTCTCACACGTAGAAAAACACCAGCCATTTCTTCGAGAAGCGAGTGTGGCTAATGACCCGCGTTTCGGGCCTGGCGTTTGTGGCTGGTGATACCTTGGCATCTCAACATTGTCGTCATCGCCAGGTTCATCTTCTCAACCCTTGCTGGCTCTCACGGGCATGCACGGTACGTGAAGAGGCTTTCCTTCCAGTTCGTGACAATGGAGCATGTGCCCAGATCGACATGGCATTCGGAACATCACTCGCGAATATTCGGTATCTGAAGTCAATCGATCATACGGCCTCGTATCCTACGACCCATACATTGAGGCTGAGCATCTCGCCCTGAAACTCAACTCAACTCAGCCCAACACAACCGAGACGACCACAGGACACGCCCGCGGCTGTGTGTAACCAGTCCCAGCGCCGCATGGGAATGAGCTGTTGCTGACGCGTTCCATATTGAAGAACTACGCCATCGACCATGTTTCCATCATCATTCGTTGATCGTTGGTCGCGAAGCATCAAGACGCGTCGCGATGAGCAGCTCCATGATTTTCCCAACTACCACCTCTCGAACCCGGAGGAGCTCGTGACAACAAGCACCCCCAAGTCCATCACTGTCGGCACTGGCGTGTCTATCTACAAGCAGACACTGCTGCCAGCAATTCTTACAGCTCATCATGAAGTCATCCTTGTGACCTGTTTCTGGGCCGAATCCGACACCCTGCGAGCGCTTCACGAGACGCTTCACGCGCTGGCCAAACGTCGACGCGAGGCCATCGCTGTCAATCCTGACCGCTCCGCCTTGCCACGCCTTCGCATCCGCATCGGCTTCTCCTCGCGCTCGTTCTTCCAAAAGATATTCCACCCATGGTCTCGCGATGGTCACGCCTACCCTTCCTCTGCCTGGGCCAAGCTGGGTCTGCCGCCCGACGATGTATTGAAGGCAGCCCGCATCAATCTTTCCGTCAAGAGCCTCTTCTTCCTACCGTTCAGTGTCATGCACCCCAAGTTTGTCATTGTCGACCGTGAGCGCGCTTTCATGCCGAGTTGCAACATTAGCTGGGAGGTGTGGTTTGAGGGATGCGTCGAATTCACCGGCCCAGCTGTTGCGCAGCTGCTGCGGTTCTATGCAAGTGTGTGGGACGGCAATGTACGGCAGGCCGCCGACTGGGACGACAGCTGGGCCCGTGATGTCCAGTCGACACCACAAATCGAGCCAACCCGGAACGCGCCCGACTCAGCGAGCCAGAAGCGGCTACTTGACCCAACGCCAACGCCCACTATGATCCTCCCATCGTCTCATCATGTCAACCCTAGCTTCCGTTGCATCCCCTTCCTCGGCCGCCAGACCTCCCCGGCAACTCCTTTGAATGCTGCTCTTCTCGACCTCTTCGCTTCGGCTCATACTCAGATTGATATTATCACGCCAAACCTCACCTGCCGCGCCGTTGTCGACGCGCTCCTCGCATCACTTGCCCGTGGCGTCAATGTCCGCATTCGCACGAAGTCGTAACATGATTCTGATCGACTGAGTGGACTATACGGTCCCTCGTCAACCGCTACGAAGCCCTGACGGCAACCTGGACTTCGCGCGCCTTTGATATGGAGGCCCAATGTCAGCGACCTGGTCGTCTTGAAATATACTACTACCGCCCAGCCACCAAAAGCCCAGACGAGCCGGTGGTTTCGCATCTCAAAATGACACTGGTGGATAGAGAGTATCTGATGCTCGGCTCCGGCAACCTCGATCGTGCGAGCTGGTACACAAGCCAGGAGTTGGGCATCCTGCTCCACGTACCGGGATTCCAACATGACATATGGTCAGGTGCGCTCAACACGCGGATGGACGTGCGATACAGATCGGAGTGAGGATGTCACATGTTTGTATATCTAGCCTGTACTATTCATCTTGATACCCAATCACAGCATGCCCATCGAACTTCGTTCCCGTCGCCCTAGTCTTGGGGTTTCATGTATCTTCGGCGCGTGACACCCACAGTATGCCCCTCGTCAACAAACCCATGAACCATTCATCGCTGTACGCCTCGTCAAAATGCCCCAGCGCCGTGTAGAACGACCTGCCACCGTCAAACTCTCTCACCCACGCGAGCGGATGATCGTCCCCCATCTTGCCCCCGTGGAAACTGGTCGTGTCCCCCCTCAGCAGAACCCGCAGCCCCTGTCGATCACGCGGGTGCGTGACAAAGTTGTACCACTCATCCATCCAATGCTCCTTGCCCGTCGCGTTCCCGAGAATGTAATGCCGCCCCTCGGCCACGACAGTCCCAGGCTCCGGGGGAGGGTGCATGTCAAAGTGCGCGCCGACCAGCTCGCCGTACCACAGACTGCTCTTCATGCCGCTGGCGGCGCCATGGACGGCGACGAACCCGCCGCCGCGGCGTACAAACGCCTGCAGCGCCTCTAGCTGCTCTGAAGTCAGGAACTCGCCCGAGCAGTGCAGCAGGACGACGGCCGTGAAGGCGCGCAGAGACCCGGCGGCGAAGCTGGCCTCTGCGTCCTCGGAGTGCGCGGCCGTGAAGAGGCCAGAGGTTGTTGCCAGAGCGAGGAGAGCCACGACAGCCGGCTCGATGGAGGTGTGTCGATAGGCGGCGGTTTTGGAGAAGACGAGGATGTGAGGCTTTAGCATCGTATGTGTGCGCGGCGCTTAACTTGATCAGAATGCGGCTTCGTCTTTGTGGTTGTTGCCTCGATCTTAGGAGTCTGTGGTGCTTTGAGAGGGGTGGGCCCGATACGAAGGATGAGGTAATGTCACACATGCGAGGCAAGTCGGGCCTCGTGAAATGACATTCATGTTATCGAGGCTGCATTGCTGTTGGCATAGTGCCATCTTGCCATCGCCAAGCAAATATGCCCTCTTCGGGCCCGGTCGTCAGATTATCATCTTCGTCAGCGCAGATCTCCCTTTGTCGTACCCCATTCAGCGCAGCATCGCGTTCCGGATCGCGGGGTAAGTGCCGGAGAAGATCCGGAATGACGGAATAACGCAAAAGGTGAACTCATGTCGATGATAGCAAGCGTACCTCGCCACTCGTGCAGCGCAGCGATGCTGCTGCACCGCTGCTGCACCTTGTAGTACATCAAGTATTGGCAAGATACGTCGTACGTAGCTGATGCCATTTTTGGCACTCTGGATTTTCAGCACTATTATGACAAAAGAGCAAAACACCGCCCAATGCACCAACCTAACGACTCGGACCGCCGGACTCAGAGGTCCCATTCTATCGCGCCACACGATCGCTGTTGCTTCCTACTGTGCTGCCGATTGTGCTGGGGCTCGACATGCCCCTCTCCTCATCACCCCGCCTCGCCTTTTTCCTGGCATCTTCCTCATCATCGTCACTCATGAGACCCTCGAGCTCGAACTCCTCGGCATCCCGCAGCTGGCGCGACTCGGCCCCGTGCGTATTGCCGTTCGGGAGGACAACCTTGCCCTCGGCGGACGACGTGCGCTCGTAGAGGCTAATGAGCATGTTGACGAAAAGGAACAAGAGGAAGGCGAAGGAGAAGAGAATCAGAATGTAGGCGACGTGATCCATGGACGACTGGTCGACGAGAAGCATCTGTTCCTCGGTGGCGCCCATGAATAGGAATCCAGACGCAAAGAGCAGCTGGCAGTACATTAGTTTGGTTGTTCAGATCGCCAGCAGAGTGTTACTTACGAATGCGGGAATCAGCTGCCAGCTGTTGTACGTCCGCCCGTCCTCTGAAAGACCGTGTTCGTCCTTCACCACAAATGCAATCTCAATGATGCGGGTGATGCCAACGGCCATCAACGTCTTGCCGAACATCGAGTGGGTGGCTTCGGAGACGTGGAGCTCCTGGGGATGCGCGGACATGGCCCAGCCCGTGATGAAGATGACGAAACCGGGAATGAAGTTTCGCTTGGGGTTGCCATCGCGATCCCTGCTCAACCAGACACCCGCCAGACCGGCGCACCACCAGACAATGCCCATGGTGGTGTGCTGCCAGTCGTTCTTGACCCAGGCAGTGCCCCAGTGGTGCTCGGTAAAGGTATTGACGCAGCCCCAGGCGGCAATGACCACGCTGTCAAAGAACTCCTGCGACCGCCCTGTCCTGCGCAGCCACATCTGACCGACGAGCAGGAGCAGCGTCAAGAGGATGCCGTAGGCGATGAAGGCCGAGCCCATGATGAAATGCGCAGCGCACTGTCCGAGATGGTCGCCCTGGCAAAAACCAAGCGCCGTAATGCCACCGAACAAGATCTGCACCCAGGAGATTACAGGCATCGCCTTGCCAAGGACGCCGTGGAAGGGGCGAGCGAAGCGACGGATGCGGCCGTGGATTCCCTTTTCGAGATGTAGTCGAAGGTAGACACCGAGGGTCACCTGGGCGGCGAGGATGAACATGAGGAGATTCGCGAACTTGGCGTGAACATTGTTGTGAATGAATTCGCGTCCGCCGTGGGCGTGACCAATGAAGTAACCGACAACAGCGATTACGGTGCCCAGAACCTGGGTCGGGACGTGCCATCGATTTTTGGTGATCTGCAAGGAACATGATCAGCGTGCGAACTTCATGATGGGATAGTTGGAGGGAAAGTACATACTCCCAGCACCATTCCGATGGGGAAGATGATGCCAAAGGCGAGCATCATGGTGAAGATGTGAACCCACAATGTCGAGTCCTGTCCCGTCAGTCAACTTGCCGTCTCCGTATATCCAATACGCTCTGAGTCCCTACAATTGGCTCTGGCGAGACGGACTCGCCCTCGGCGATGTGGCTGACGCCATGATCGTGTCCCAGCGCCATGGGAAGAAATGCAGTGATTGAAGCAAGCTGTAGAATGCGGGACGGTATCATCGAAGTCAAGGCCATGCTGCTCAAAGGCCTTGATGGCCTGATGGTGAACAAAGTCATGGCGGCGTTTCGGGAAAGGGGGGGCCCGGGCCCTTGGACAGGATCGTGTAGCAGGTGCCGTAGCGCGGACTCGATCGATGGAACGGCTTTTCGGGAGGAGCCGAAGTGGTGGTTGGACGTAGCCGAGGCGCGGCTGGCCGTTTGCGATGGTGTTGATGGATTGATTCTAGGTTGTCGATTGCTTCGCGGATCAGTTGCTTTTTGCAGGCGTCGCGAGTAGAGCAGGGCAAGGGAGAGACAGACTTGTTCCTCGGAGGCTTCGGGCGCGCCTGGCTGGCGCTTCTTTCCGTTCGCCTATCTCGTTCGTGTCATCAGCTGGCGCGGCTGTGGTACGTACCCCATCTGCTGCAGCATGTCAATTAGGGGGTCCATGGTTGGTCCAGGCTTGTCGTGTTTGGCGGGGCCTCCAAGATCCGGCGCCCACTTTCCGTCATTTCCTTCAGTTAAACTTGTCATGCACCACGCCCCTTTTCCCTTGACGATTCGGCGAGGCATACGCATGGAACAACTCGTTTTCAATTTGCGGCCAATTGTCTTCATGGTGCAACTCAGTTTGGGCAACTCTCTGCATCGAGTGGCCACGCAATGATGCCGATCATAGGAGCCATCCGTTGCCATGACACGAGCCCTTTCGCTTTTGCCAGAACTGTTCTTCCTCTTCTCAACACAGTCGGTCGCCTCATCTGCCCGCGCGAAATCCTGTGGAAAAGTTTAAATAAATTTCCGGGACGTAGCGTCATGAACCGCAAGGTCTTTACTTGGTTCGATTGCGAAGCATAGCCTCTGGGAACGCTTGCCGTCCTTGATAGAGGCTGATGAAAGGCTCACCCATTCCCGACTGGCGCGTACGTGGTCAGTCGAAAATTAGGTGTGAATCGACCGTCGCTGTTACACATTATCATGTGATCAATCCCGTGGAAGCATACCGGATAAGCGTTTATGACAAGAATCAGTTCAAGCATTAATCATCCTCATTGCCATGCCTCAAAGCCATGAAATTACTCCAAGGCATTCTCGTGGACATGATACTCGCTTTGAAGCGGGCTGTGACTATCATGACCATCATAGACAGCGCAATGAGTTGACTAGCGACACAGATACAAGTCTTTACATTGGTTTGAACAACTTCAATTCAACGAGGGCTCATGTGAGACCCCTTAGTGTCGAATTAAGACGATGCAGTTATACGCAGGCGTGTTAAGAACAAAATGACAAATTGGCGAGCCTTGGTCAGCCAACGAGTTGGCCTTGATTTGACCAGAGAACACAAGGCACTAGCCATTCACCCAGCGTTATATTGACATGAGCAGTGTAGACTGCTGTAGCCAATTGAGCTTTTCCTGCAGTGACTTGCCATTTCGATTTGTTTATCCGGATCGTAGCCTTGAGTCAAAACTGGACACAGGTTCTTCGTTCCTAAAGCTTGAAGTATGAGACCCTGCAAGCATCGACATAAAGCCTAAGACCTTTGATTTGGCGAAATATTCGCCATCTGCAAGGTGTAATGTCACGCGGTGCACGAAGGCTTGAGCTTTTCAAATGGAGGGTTGGCAACACTATCGCAAGATACTACGTGTCATTCTACTCATCTCCCAATAGTCCACTTCGACCTCTACCCAGAGATCTCATCTTCACGTACTCCAAAATGAGGTACAAAACACGCTGTGTTCTTGCGCTGGCAATGATAAGCAAATGGCTGTTTAGTTGCGTCTAGAACTCAACCCCGCCCACCTGTATCACCTGTATCTGCACAACCAGCCACACCCACTCTGACTGCATAAGCGACGCCTCTCAGCCTGCTCTAACCTGATATGTCGCTTTTCTCGCTTCACACTGGCGGATTGAGGAACATGGAGTATCCGTCTCCGAACTTTCTACACCTAGAATCGTTTTGTTCCTCCGCATACCTCATTCTCACGAAGGATGGTGCCACTCATGCGAGTCTTCGACATGTCTCATCCCGTCGACCCGTGTCAAGATGCGCCAAGTCCAGAATGCTAACATATATATCCACGAGGTGCTTGAAGAGGGCCCTCGCCCGTGCAATGCCTTGGGCCTGCCACCTTTTTTCGCGAGCTGAGAATGCGCGTCCAAGCTTTCCGCCGCACTTTTGTGCTGGTGTTCAGCATTGTTTTTCCTTTGGTCGTCCTCCTGCAAGTAACTTGGATGTACCGGGAATCATTGCCTACGATATCACTTCGAAGACAAAGCCTTGTCGAGACAAAATTGCACTGTTATGGCGATGACGACTGCTTCCCCGATATCCGATCAATGAACGCATCGGACCTGAACACCAACATCAAGATATGTCAGAGCCAGCCCGAGAAGCGCTATGGGGCTCAGCTCCGGTTGGCGACGGTGACGGCGCAATTTGGGCAGCCGGAGGACCACTACAAGCGCGCCTTGCGCACCCATCTGCAACACAGTCTGGTGCATCAGTCTGAAGTCCACGTCCTCTGTGCCGAGATTGTGGACGACTTGTGGAACAAGCCGGCTTTTATACTCGAGCTTCTTCTATCGGAAATGGAGAAGCCTGAAGACGAGCGCCTTGAATGGCTGTTCTGGGTAGACAGGGACACCATCATCCTCGACAACTGCCGATCGGCTTCAAGCTTCCTTCCTCCGGCAGCAAAATGGCCTCCGAGTGAAGACGCTCAACAGGCTGATGGAGTTGAGCGGCCCGAAATCAACCTTGTTGCGACGAAGGACTGGAATGGTCTGAATAACGGCATCTTCCTCTTGCGCGTCAGTCGCTGGAGCGTTGACCTGTTTGCGGCCATTTTGGCGCTGAGATATTTCAGACCCGGCGTGGACCTTCCTTTCACAGAACAAAGCGCGATGGCCATGCTGATGCAGGAATTCCAGTTCGCGAAACAGGTTGCGTGGGTGCCGCAATGGTGGTTCAATGCATACCCGAGGCCGGAGGAGGACTTTGACGAGGCGAACCTTGAGTTGCTGGAGGAACACCACGCCAGGAGGGGAGACTTCTTGGTGCACTTTGCTGGGTTGGGCAACCGAGACGAGGCGATGCCGGTTTGGCTGGGCGTTGCCGAAGACGAGTCAAGGCAATGGAGCGTTGGTACACCGCTGAGGGATGTTGACAGTGGTATCGGGCAGTATTGGAGGGGTAGAGTGAATGCTGCTCGAAATTGATTAGTATGAATTCCAAGATATCTTCCTGTTACGACTATCCTCAGAAAAGATCCTTGTGCTCTCGTAAGCTTTCTTTAAACATATATAGGCTTCTGGTCTGTGCCTGACCACCATTTGAGTCGATAGGTCTGCGTTGAGTTTCTTCGTATTAGTGCGTAGTTAAAGGTAGAGTGAAGGGGTCTGATATAAGGTCCGCAGGTAGTTAGAATATAGGTATAGGGTCGGAATATATCTGAATTCTAGCCCTCCGCAGCCTATATATATACGTTGTCTCGTAGCCCTTAGCACCTAGCTGGCCCCCTGCTTGGCGGCTCCTGGCGGCTCCGCAGGGTTGCCTGACACTTCGCTACGTATTGGAATCAAGGTGTCAGAATGCCGCCTACGACAAGGGCAGCAGCTGTCTTGTCCAAGCCATCGCCCACAAACACCTCCGTGTGCCTCTCCAAACTATCGTAAGCCCATTTTGAGTGGAAGCAGGACATAAGCGACGTACCAAGAGATAACGACTTGTTGCAGCCACAGGATTGCGGAATACTAAACACTCAAATCCGACCTCCCCAGCACCCCAGCACACACAATCAAGTCACTATGAATACCAGAAGCACTATACTCCAGTACATACGACCATACCTACTGGGAACCTCGGGATCCCGTCCGCTCTCCCCTAGATAAACCAGTAAGGGCCGGACTAGTAGTCGGGTGGGTGACCACCGGCGAATACCTGGTGTTGTATGTTTTGCAGTTTTGCATTGCTTGTGTGCAAACTTGCCTGGCGTTGAACGCTAGTCCAATGTGCGCGATCAGTCTTTGGTCAAGCCTGCGTGCTTCGCGCTTGATTCGGCGCCAGTGCATATCTTGCAATCATCGACATCTCAATCACCTCTTCAGGCCAGCGTACGGCTTGGCTCCCCAAAAGATTGGACTTCCTGTTCGGTTTTAGGGAGGCGGCACGTGTGGTCATCTGTTCCTCTGGATCTTTCATGTCGGAGGTGATTGCTGCGGTTGTCAATCGCAGTCGCATGATATTTTTTAAGAACGAGAGGTGCTCATTGCCCGGAAGTGGGATTACATTAAGTTTTACACTACGTCGTCGCTCATCTCGTCATTGTCGACCCTCCTCATCATAGACTACGGCATGCTTCTCTCTGCAAAAGCCGATGTTCGGGTATGTAAGGCTCGCTATGCAGGCCGCGCCTTGATTGGAGTCAAGGTCCCTACATAATCCTTGTTCCTCAAATCTAGCAAGTGCCCTCCTCGCCCAAGCCAATCTCGGTCGCAGCCAGGAGGAACTCCATGAATCCAGCGCCGGTTTCAAGCGCGTTCTGGTGGTAAATCTCGCTCGTGGGGTAGAAAGCGCAGCTGGCCGCCGTGTTGCCGAAGCCGAACTCGAGGCAGTAACCGTGAAGCTTGTTGAGGCTGGGGTCGATCTGGTGGCGGGCCCAGGCATAGTCATCCGAAGCACCGGAGGTAGGGTACAGGTAGGCGGCGGACATGGCCTCGTAGTGGCGACCAGTGGCGGCGTCCATGGCGTTGACGGAGCGCATGGCGGCGAACGACTTGTCGGACCAGTCCTTCTGTGTGATGTACTCACCGTAAACGGCGCCGCTCTGAGGGTCGTCGGGCATCAGGCCGCGGACGTTGTCGTAGGTCGAGTTCAGGAAGTTCTGCTCGGGGTGACGGCTCTGAAGCTCATCGATTCCGCTTGCGTACAGCCTACGTTCGGCTGGGTTAGCAAAAACATGTACAATCTCAGAGGAACGATTTAGAGTAGGCACTCACAGAACACCAGCATAGGCGTGGACATCCATGTACCAACGCAAGTTCTCGTGCTCATCCATGACCCACTTGATCGCCTGGGTCTCGGCCTCGGAGAAGGCAGACGCGCCCTGGTAGGTCTGGGCACGTGGGTTCTTCGAGGCGACGTTGGGGCCGACCTCCGGGTGGAACTTGTTCAGGAAGTCAAAGACAACATCAAAGTTACGGTTCAGGTCAACGCCAACGGAAGCAGGGTTGCCAGCCACGGCGGCCGCGGGGTTGCGGTTCTTCCTCCAGCAGGTGTTGGTGCTCTGGTCCCAAGCGACACCATCAGGGTTGCTCTGTAAGTCATTGGTTAGATCCAAATTGGTGTATCTCATCGCATGGAATTGCTCTAGGACGGCATTGACTTACAAGAGGGGTGAAGACGATACCCGCGGCAAGGGCACGACGCACGTCGCAGTTGGTGTAAGTACGACCGCCGTACTGCAGGCCGGTGTTGTGCTTGTTGGCATACAGCAGATCCGAGATGAAGTAGATGATGTTGTCGGAGGAGCCGCGCTCACGGGCGTGTATGGCTCCGTTGAAGTAGACGTGGTAGCTGGAAGAGCAGTTCTTCTGGCCACCGACCTTGGCACCAACAATCTCGGCGCCCTCGTACGTCTTGACGGGTGCGATGAAGGACTCGAGATCGTACTCGTCGACGAGAGCCTGGACGGCAGCTGTGATCTCGCCGACATTGAGGAGGGTCTCGAGGTTGGTGCCGGGAGGCTGAGTGCCGAGACCGCGGGGAACGGTGCCGTTCGCGAACCGGTTGCCAGTGCCAATGGCTAAGCCTGTGTTTCCGGTCTGGCGCTTAACAACGGCCTCGCCGCCATTGGCAAGTTCCTCGGGCAGGATGCAGGCCTCGGTGAGAAGGGCGAGCGAGGCGATGGCGCCGGCGGTGGCAAAGGTCTTCATGGTGGGCAGCGGTTCTGGACAGGAGGACACTGGTGGGACGAGGAACGAATCAACAGATCAACGGGCCAGGACAGGCAGTGCCGAGATCCATTGTAGCGGATCGGTCCTTCTTATACGCGTGCTGGGGAGACACAGACGATCGTATGCCAAGGGTTCATTTCAGTGGCGGCCCTCCCCGTTTGTTGGCATGCAGGCCCAGTGGCATCTACGACAGCCCGTAGCGTCGCACGAAAAGTGATCTCAGAGGGCAGCCTGGCGACAGTGCGACAGGTCGGCGACGGCTACGTAGGGACTGACAAGGTTAATTGGGTCTGCCGAGCCGGGCTTGTTGACTAGAGCTCATCACTGGCGTCACCGTACCGTATGGCGTTTCTGTTTCGGGCAGCTCGATAGCTATGGAGCAGTTCAAGGTCGTATGGGCGGGTGTTTGCGACGTGCAGGCTCCCCCTGCTGGGCAGAATCCAGAATGCGCGCATCGCGGAATTACATTGCAGCTGCTGGACCCAGTCGCGTCCCGTGCCCTGCAATCTGCTCCACGCCCGCGTGTCCTAGCCTTGAGATGCGGGGATCAAGTGCCGTTTCGGGCAGGTCGTTGTGCTTCTCCATCTCTACAGGGGTTCACGAAGAATCAGCTCGATAGCGTGGTGTCGAGGCAGTCGTTGCCTTTGCAGGTTGAATACGACGAGTCAATGGCCAAAAAGAAGAACAGCTCTTCTGTTTTTGCAACAGGAATGCTGGGCAAGGGCGATGAGCAGTTCAAATCGAGTCTTCATCCCATGGCTGATCAGCAGCCCTGGAGCGCCGTCGAAGACTGGACAAGCACAGGCCAAAGTCAATTTGCACAGCATGTCTTTGTCTCGGTGCCTTGCCCGAAGCCCCTTCGGTGGGCTCCCTGAACAACTCATTGCCTCCGCCCAGCCTCCGATAAGGATGTTCTTCAGAGCTTCCATTTCAGCGGCCCGCTACCTACCAGGAACTTCCTAGCCCACATCATGCAACCAAGATAAGGCCCCCGCCACCATCAAGAACTTCGATTGGATGGTGTGTCAGGCACCAGGGGAGAAGGCGACCTCGTCAAAGTCAGGCAGGTAGGCTTGATACACCGGTGCTCCCGAGATGCAAAGCCCACGTTCCCTTGCCGCCCATTGCTAGATCTTTTGGGAAGAGCTATGAACGCCGCCTTAACGAGGATTGAAACCCTGCTAACGATCTGCACTGTGTGTGCCATGTGAATTCGTGCGAGGATCTCAGGACGCCAATTTATGTCTCACTGGTAAAGTTCTGCCAGTTCTACGCGCCATATCTCAGGCATTTGAAAATACCCCATAGGCACATCACGGCGACACCGGTTGAAAACTCTAGCGGAGGTGACTGTATGTGCTCTGTGTTTAGGCGACGGGGACACGGTGTGGCTAAATCTGGTGCGACTAGGCATTGATGCTCGAATTTTGTAGATCATAGCAGCACTCCATCGCAATGAATGGTACATGGCGTTGCCGTCGATTACAGATGAGCCGGCGTTGCCGCGATCTTTGTCTGTCCGGTTCGACATTTCCGCACGCTTTGTGGTTGCACTCCTGAAGGCAATCGAGCGCTCAATCATGCTGACCTCCACCATAACAGTCTCGCACAAGTATCTTAAGATGCCGCAGCACGAATCGATGAACCGCATTCCAATTTCGTCACTGCTTATTTGTTAGTAAGAACACGGAGACGAAGACTGTTTGGGCGCACATCATTATGATCAAAGCGAGCCCCAGGCTTGATGAGTACAATCTCGGGCTCGCTTCCCTCTCTACAAGCGCTCCCGTTTCACGAAGAGCTGTTCAAGCGATATCATCGACCTCCATATCCGTTGTTGTTGCAACAGCCTTCTTCCCCTTCTTCGACTTCTTCGATTTCTTGGACGCCTTGGGCTCGACAGCATCTGAAGTATTCGAATCAGCAAGCGCACAACATATCCTGTCAGAGAACAATCTCACCTTTCATCTCAACCTCAGCTTCTTCCTCCTCATCCTCCGCGTTAACGTATTCCTCGTCCGCCTCTTCGTCCTCGTCCGAGCCCTCAACTGCCTCTTGTTCCTCCCGCCTCTTCGCAGCGTGTGCCAGTGCCTTCTCGACCTTGCGCGCCTTCTTGCGGCTCAGTGCTGCCTGCGGTCCGCTGTTGGGAAGTAGTCCAGGGCGGGCGCCGCGCCTTACATCGCGCTTTGCGACGCGGTTCGCATTGGCGAGAGCAACGCGCGCCTGCTGGGTTTTGGCCTTGCGGGCTTTGGCGTGGGCATGGGGGCGAGAGGTGCCTGCGAGGTTCTTGGCGGAGGGAGCCATGGCGTCGGGTGGTTTATGAGTAAACGTTTTCGAGTGGTCTCATCGACAGAGAAGGGTGATCGCGACGTCGAGGAGCCTAGTTATAGAAGCTGAGGAGGTTCAGAAAGTCGATTTGTCGGCATGGATGGCGGGGGGAGAAGAATTGGATGGGAAACTTTTTAGTGGAGGTGATAAGCAAATTGTAGCCATCTCCGATAAGCCTCACCGAGCTCACCGATCGGCAACTGAGAGCAAGCCCAGGCGAGGTAAGGACCTTCTACAGAACTAAAGCGACATGACGGCCGGTGTTTGGCGTTTTCTGGGGCTCGAGGTCTCAGGACTCAACGAATTCAGGAATTGCAGCAGATGTGGTGAGCCATGACTGCGGGTACCCACTGCACAGGGAGGCATGAAAGTCGGCTCACTTTGCGATCGCTCAAATTGCGTGGCATTTGTTTAAAGGTCCTTAACTGCACGGATTTCGAGGTCACATGTTGAAATCGCTCTCAGTTAACAATCGCCTTGATTGCGTCGGCACGTTCGCATGGATGCGACACTATGATGCGATTGGCGCAGAAGATGCTCATCCCACGAAGGCGGAAGGTGGGTGGCATCAGGTACCCGAGCAACTTATTAAAAGAGTGGCCTGTTAGGCAGTATTGAACTTTGCTTGGTCTGCAGTATGCCACGGGGCTCGAACATTTCCGTAGATGTGTACTTGTGGCTCTTATTGGACAAAATGTCAGCTTTCAATTCCGGGTGTTGAATGTTATTGTCGCAGCCGGAGGCTTTTCTTGCTGGCCATTCGGAGGGACGCTTGACCGGCAGTTATTTAAAGTTTCAACGTTGACCAGAATGGCGGCCAAGACAGCACGTCACTATAACTCTAAGGGGCTTGTACAACCTTTGAAACCAACGATCGTTTTGCGTGAGCCTGCTTCCGCAACGGCAGCTGTCCCTGCCGGGTCATCCGACAGAGTTGCTACTCAGTCCAGACGATAGAACATATAGTGCGCGGCCAGTCCTATCACGGCCGTTCCGTTCCTCTGTAGTCCGATTCTACTTTCTCAGCCAATTTCACTCCTTTATTGTCGTAATGTATTTCACTAGTCTCTCGTTATTGTCCTTCCTGGCTATCGGCGTCGTGGGCCAGGAGTTACCCCAAGGTGTCTTGGGGTTTAACTCTGGAGCCACGAAAGCTGATTCGAAAGCGAAAGTTGAGTCCGACTTTGAGGATGAATTCAAGACAGCTCAAGGACTCCGCGGTTCCCCTGGGCTTTTCAACAGCGTGCGCCTGTACTCCATGATTCAAGCGGGAACCACGAACAGCCCCATCTCGGCCTTTCCAGCGGCGCTTAAAACCAACACTTCGATGCTTCTCGGAATTTGGTGTTCCGGCACGCAGTCGATAGACCAAGAGATCGCTGCCATGAACAGCGCCATTGAACGATATGGCCAGCGTTTTGCCGACCTTGTGGTGGCTATCTCCGTTGGAAGCGAGGACATGTACCGTCTTTCCGAAAGCGGCGTCGCCAACAATGCTGGGTTGGGACAGGGACACCATTGTGCGCTTCATTCGCGAAGTCCGTTCCGCCATCAATGGGACGATCTTGGGAAACAAGCCCATCGGCCATGTGGACTCGTGGAGCGCATGGGCAAACAGAAGCAACACCGACGTCATTGACGAAGTTGATTGGATTGGAACCGACGTGTACACCTATTACGAGGCCGATAGAGGAAACGCATTCAGCAACACGACAGCTGTTTTCGACGACATATACAACCAGACTTTCGCCTTTGCAGGCAACAAAACTGTGTGGGTCACCGAGACTGGGTACCCCGTGTCTGGTCCTAACTCTGGGGAGGCTGTTGCCAGTGTGTCCAATGCAGCACAATACTGGCAGCTTATCGGATGTGACAGGCTGTTCGGAAGAGTGAACACTTGGTGGTATAACATCAGGGATTCCAACCCGGCGATTACGGAGAAGTTTGGGATCACAGAGAACCTCAAAACAACGGCCAGGTTCAATTTGACTTGTACCGCTGACAGTGGTGCCCCCGCCCCTGTCAACGTGGGCTCTGGAGCGGCTTCTTCTCGTGGTGGTGAGGTTCTGCTTGCTGTGAGCATGGCTTTTTTCGGCTTGTCAATCACAATTTGGCAGTAACAGTCGAGCTGCTGGGTCTGATAGTCTTGTTCTCATGCCTGTCTGAATCCGTACCTGTTTTAAGAAAGCGTTCCCGACCCGACCGCTGCATGGCCGTACGCGGTGGTGCCCAAATCAGCTTTCATATACTGGTTTAAAGCGAGCGCCTCTCGACTATTGGTAATTTTGGGCTTATTCCGTGAGGTTAAGAAAGTTGACAGTACATGGGTGGTGGTCAAGTAGTGTCCTTAAAAAATCGCCGACGACCAGCAGGTCTACGTGTCGGCAAAACTGTTCAACTTTTCTTCCCTCTGTATCCTTTGGGGCAAACGTACCGAAGGTAAGATCCTGTTGAGAAGAAGAGCACACGATACATCAAGTCTTCGACCAAAAACGCGAAGCCGGTCGCGCACATGATAGGGGTTGGTGCAGCTGGGAGTCAGCGAAGCGCATGATCATTGGCAGGAACCCGAAAGCACGTCCATTGGTCACGGGATCTAACGCCTGTCACACAGGCTGCTTGGGTAGGAACAAACAACCTCATGGTGGTGCGATCATTCGGTTCTAGAGCTCATGTTTCATTATAGAAGAAACCGAAAGAACAGTACGTATGGGGTTGTTGCGCATCATCTCGCGATCCGAGCTTCTCAAGTCATAAGTACGTCTCGTGAGCGCGATCTACAATTTCGAAGCAGCTCTTGAGACGGCAGATCTCAGAAAGCAGAAAGCCACGTTCAAAAACTTCCTAACCAGCTCGTCCACTGCTCATGACATCTTTGACTTACCGAAGAGATCAATCGAGGCGGCCAGCGCTTACACAGGAGCTGGTGGCTCTGTGGTAAAGACTCTTTAATGTCTTTGAACAAATACACGACTTCACCAAAACAGGCGACATATTGATCGGCGGATCGCAAAATATGATAGCAAACAGCGTTTAGGCTGCCGTGCGTGTTTCTCTCCAGTTATCTATTGGATACCTTTGTTTCTTCGCTTAAGATCATAGAACTGCTAATATCGTGTAGGGCAGTTTCGTATTATCCGCTGGATACTGAAGCGACGTCTCTCGAGCTGAGTCTAAACAGAGACCATGATTAACATTCGCTGTTGGTGATCGCTGTCGAGGCGAACTAAACTCCTGGCGTCGTCGCAGTACTGGGCGAACAGATTTACTCACTGAACCAATGGTATAGAGCGTCCCGCTGCCGAACAGCTCTGGACCTCCGCTGGCATGGCGGCGGAACCTTGCTAGGGCTTTTCATCAAGAACGACGATTTCGAGATATTCCATCTGTTAGTCCGTCACTTCGCACCTGTAAATGATTTGTATCAAAATAAAAAAGCGCGCGCAAGCAGATTTGTCGGAGTTCAAAGATGACCTCTTTTTGAAGTTGCTCATACGAAATATCCTCCCTGGCTGCAAGAACTCCTGGGGGCGGATGTCGATGTAGGAATGCTCATTAACGGGCTGACGGAGTTGCAGACCGTTCACCTGCGGCGGAAGGATCTACTTGCAAGCCAGGATGGTGGCAACATCGTCTCTTTGTTGATTAATGGAGGCTATCCGGACTATTAAAAAGGGGTTGAAATTATGACTCGACAGCTAATCATCTTGCGAAATATTCTAAAAGAGGAATAATGTGGTATTAAAATGAGAGCGAAGAATGAATAAAAGGCTGGTGATGATCGCCTCTTCCCCCCTCGATACCCTTGTTGACATGCCGCAGCAGTGTTCCTCGCCAGGCGGCTAATTTCAAGCAGCAGCAGCAGGCGCAGCCTTCTCAGGCTCAGAGCTGTGGGCCGAGGTACCCGCGAGACCAGCATGAGGGTCCTGACCTGTCAAGATGTCGGACACGTGGCGCGTGACCCCGACATAGTCGTAGGCAAATTCGCGCGCACTGCACATCATCAAGACCAAGCTCCTCTTCATCAACATTCACGCGAAGGCTGAGGCCGGGGGATGAGGTTCAGAACAAACACAGATCAGGCAGGTCATGACGAAGCACCAGCCAATGACAGCGACGGCCGGGCGAGCTGGATAGCCAAACTG
>NW_003315025.1:209423-212614 GCF_000150825.1 Verticillium alfalfae VaMs.102
GGCTGCGACACCAGAGTTGATGTGGACAGGAGTGCCACCGGCGAAATCTGATGCGAGCCAAGCTCGAGGAGCCAGCCATTTGCGTTCCATGTCCAGTAAGCGATGGGGTCGTACACAACAGTGGCCCAGATGAAGACGAAGACCATGGCGGGGAGGATGCGACCGCGGTCGGCGATGGCACCGATGGCAATGGCGGGACTATGGCCTGTAAGAAAGAAGATTGCAAGACTCGTCAGAGAGAGACTCACGTAATGGCAGCAAAGAGACCTTGGTAGATGGCGAACATGATCTCTGGGATGGCGCCAACTGGCTGGGCGACGACATTACGGAAGCCGATATAGTCCATGTTGCCGAGGAAAGCATTGCCCGTTTGCGAGAAGGTCAAGGAATAGCCCCAAAAGAACCATTGTACTGTCGCGACGCTATGCGCAAGCATGATCATGAGCATGAGCGAGAGTGCCGACTTTTCGCCGGGCGAGACCGGCATAGAAAAAGCCGACACCGGGGATCATGAGCAGAACGAGGGCGGAGGAGGTGCACATCCAAGCAATATCACCAGACTAGAGGAGGAGAACAGTCAGCACAGCGCCATGTTTGCAGAACGTGGTTTGCCATCTGCTCACCTCGTACCAGACGTTCATGTTGGCAACGCCAGCTGAGGTGCCATCATCGGCCGCCCCCTCAGTGCCGTTGTAGGCCTCGGTATAGAGGCCAGCAGACATGGCGGCAGGGAATTGTTGTCGATGCTTTCAGTACTGCTTCGGCGCCGGAAGGCCTCGTTTTGGATGCGTCCAGAGCACTCGCGGAGGAAAAGTGACAGAGGATTGTTGATCAACAGCTGACACGAAAATGAGAGAACAGATTGCAGTCACACAGAGGCCGGGGGTAAAGGCAGCCTAAATAAGAACCTACGGACCAAGGCGTGATCTCCATTCTCGCTGCAGGGCGCGCTCCTTCCTGCACTTACAAATGACAGACAAGACTTTTGATAGCGAAGCAAGTACCGCAAGGTAGGTGGACAGACGGGAAGCGAACCCCTGTCCGTAACAATGGAGGGTCGATAGCTGAGCAAGCCGGGTCGGTCTGGGCATGGGATGGCGGCTTGGGAGCATGGGGATCCCTCATGATAGCGACAAGACTGAGTGGATCGGCGAGCGAACAGCGAACGACATCAGAGAGTCACACCAGGGAGTTGTTTCCCCGGATCAATGGTGTCGACGCGCGGTGGCATCACAGTGGTGCAGAGCGCGGGTGCCAAGATATCGGGACAGTGATCGGAGCAAGCTAGGAACGCCGTGTGTCTGCTTCTGGAGGCATATGCTGCGACGCGAGGTAAAATATGAGACAGGTAGCCTTGGTGCGTCGAAGCCTGGACGGGTTGGTGTTCATGTGGGAAGGGAAGACGTGTCGTGTCACGCCACATCGGGCGACAGAAGGCGGATGGCCCCTTCGGACATGGATGTGGAACTGATAAGGACATGGCTCGCGCCGGGGGACATGGGGGGCACGTGCTTGGCGTGTGGACGTGCTGTAGTGGCTAGTGCCAGGGTATCAGGTACGAAAGCCCTGTTGGACGATCATTTGCATTCGTACGTTGTATCGACCCGTCCATCGAACACGCTGAAGGGCACAATGAGGCACTTGCAGGACTGTCTGAGAATGGGAGATGAAAAAGAAGAAACCAACTGCTTTGCACTGCGCGGCTGGCATTTTCAACGTGCGTCTGCGACTGCTCACCAAGGTAGGAGGTTAGGATTGACCCCCACAGAGCATGTGGCTGGTGCCTCGGTCAATGCACCCACCTTGCCGAACCTTCATGTACCACACCTCGACAGACCTACCTACCAGCCGATGCGTCCTTCATCACTGGCGTCAACTAACCGAACATAAGTGCCATTCCGACCGGGGTATTCTCGCCGATAGATATGCTTGGTGTCGATGAAATCGAATTCCTCAATCGCTGACCGCTTGACATGATCCCCCCGCTCGTTGCACCACTGTTAGTATCGCCCAGGCACCATGCAACTTGGAGTGTAGGTAGACTCGATCGTTGCACTAGTGTATGGGGAGTATCGTGTGGGACTAGCAATTCCAAAAGTGAAAGGCACGATCAGGCAGAACGCAGGTCCAGGGCCATCTGACCGCTACAGGATATTTCGATCGCCGAATGAAATAGCAGTCCTGACGAGTTGGCCCGGCGTGACCTCGTTCTTCATCCTTTCTGCTTATCTGCCAGAGCTTCCATGCCGTCGGAACCAACGGAGTCAAAGCTACAACCTCGCAAGAAGGGGTTTGTTCCCCCCCCCCCCTTGCCTGTCATCTGCGCCAGCGCCTTATTCCCCTGCGGCCGTCCAACCTGTCAGGACAATGAGCGAATGAGCGAGTGCAGGTATTAATTAGGGTGGTCAACCATTAACAGCCCGACAGTGCCAGACGTCAATACATCCGAGAAGTGCTTTAACCAGCCCGAGACATCTCTAGACTGCCTCTCGTCATGGTCGCACTACCAAATGAAGATGACTTGGACTGCAGTCTTCTTCTTGCATTCCAAACCATCGTACTTTCCGACAGGCTTGGAGTCCTCATCAAAGGAAGCCTTGTGGTCGTGGAGCGAAGAGGAGGTATGAACCTTGGGGCTTGTTCGGTAAGAATGACGTCTGATTGGGAGCTCTCTTATCTCTCGGCATAGTGGGTCGGTGGCTGCAGCACATCCTTGGCGAGATAAGGGAATCCCTGCGGGACCTTCCTTGACATTACCATCCATCTCGAGCCTGCCTGGAAACGCCAACGACACGCCAAATGCAGCGGGTTCTGGGCCAGACAAACACAAAGCAAACTGCAATGCGAACACTGCTCACGGTTCCGGCATCCAGGTTCTGGAGGAGTGCCTGTCTGGACAGCCTGCGTTATCAGCCGTGTTCCATTAGTGTTTGCGCTTGCTAACAACTTCAACCGCCAAGCGCCCAGCCGCCATCCCACCGTCGACCTCCCTCAGCGTGTCTTTGATCAGCTTCGGTCCTGATACCGGAGCAGAGGCTTGATACTAGTAGTTACCAGAGAGAGATAATCCTAGTGACCGGTAAGTATGGCGGCGAACCAGACCCTACTTGCTGATATCGAGATAATCATTGTGTCAGGACCTGAGGGAGGTATGAGACCGATAGGGGATAGCCTATTATTTAATCGTAGAA
>NW_003315025.1:212996-215655 GCF_000150825.1 Verticillium alfalfae VaMs.102
AAGCTTACTATTAAGAGTAAATTAGTAGATTAATATTAATACTTAAAGTAATATATTATAAAGAATTATAAAGTATACTTTTTACGAAAATATAGTTATTAACTATTTAATATAAAGGGACGTCTTAGTTAGAGCTTAATACCTTCTTATTTAGCCTCGATATACGATTCTAGCTCGATAAGAAGAGTTTCTATAAAGATATTAATAAAATTATATATATAAATAATTACTTTATTAATACTTTATAGTAGAGATAGATATTATATATATAGATAGAATATAGATCTATTTATAAAGTTACTTAAAGAGTAATAAAGGCTTAGCTAAAGGGCGATATAGATAATAATAATATTTAAGTACTCTAGATAATTATTAAACTATATAAATAAGATTAATAATTTTAAGCCTTTAATTAGAAATACTAAGACTTTATAGACGCTTACGATAGCTTAGAAGTAGAGCTACCTAAACCTTTATTATAGATCTATAAAGTAATACTTTTATTCGCGAAACTTAACCTAGATCTTATATAATAGATTATAATTTAAGGAAGTCTTTATATAAGAATAGAGTTAAATAGAGTAACTAAGAGGGTAAAGACTTTATTACGGACTAAGAGAAGCCTAAAATAACGCTAAGATAATAAAGAGAGAAGCTAAGATAATCTACAATAAATTTAATATAAGATCTATAAAAGAATAACCGATAAGTAATTATAAAGAAGAGACGATTAAAAATTAAATAATTAGCTAAGTTAATCTATTATACTTTATAGCGGAATAATAAAATAATAGTAAATAGATAGAAGAAGGCTAAAGGCTTTAGACGATATTAAATATTATAATTATAATAAATATAGATATTATATTAATAGCTATTTAGAGGTATTATATATAAATTATAAAAAATAAAGCTATATATATAAATTATATAAATAATACTTAATAATAAACTACGAACTATTTAAGGGGAGAATAATAAGAGACCTTTAATAAGAAGAACTATTACTCTTAAGATTAAAATAATACGAAATAACTATTAAACTATATATTAATAATAATTAAGTTAAAGGAGAGGTAATACTAGATAGAGGAGCCGATATTAACGTTATTAATAATAACCTCTTAAAGGAAGCTAAAGAATAATTAAAGGGAAAATAGGGTAAACTAAAAAGGGTATTCTAAAATAAGGAGATAAGTATTTATAATAAGAAAAAGATTATTAGCTAAGTAATAGATAACCTTAGGATAAAACGTATAATAATAATAGAGTATATAATAGTAAATAATATTACGAATAAATACGATATTATCTTAGGAAGACTTTAGTTAGCTTAAGTATAATTAATAAATAATTAATTATAGGGCTATTAGAGATATTTTATTAGGAAATAAGATATTAGAATTATATTAATAAGAAAATAAATTAAGAGTATAATCTATTAATCCTTAATAGTAGCTTTAATTATATTATAGAATATATAAACTCCCTTTATAGTACTTTTATAAGAGTATAATAAGAGAAATAAGCTATTTACTATAGTCTTAGCGGAATATTACGAGTTTAAGGACGTATTCGATATTAAATAAGCTTTAATTTTATTATAGTATTATTAATAGGATTATTCGATAAAACTCGAGGATAGAAAGAAACTACTTTTTAGACTTATTTACGCTTTAATAGAAAAAGAATTAGAAATATTAAAGGAATACGTAAATAATTCGTTAAAAAAAGGATAAATTAAATACTCTATTAACCCTATTAATACCTTTATATTATTTATCCTAAAAAAAGGTAATAAGCTTAGGATATACGTTAATTATAGGGGACTTAATAAGATTACGAAGAAAGACTATATTACTTTCCCGTTTATCTACGAGTTACTCGATTAATTAATAATAGCTAAGTTATTTATAAAACTAAATTTAAAAGATACTTATTATTAACTATATATTAAAATAGGGGACGAGTAGAAAATAGTATTTAGAATAAAATATAATTACTTTAAATACTTTATTATACTATTTAGCCTCGCGAATATACTAGCTACTTTCTAGGTATATATTAATAAAGTACTAGCTAGCCTTATAGATATAATATATATCGTTTATATAGATAATATCTTAATATATTTAATAATATTAAAAGAATATTAACGGAATATTAAAATAGTATTTAGAAAACTTCGAGAATAGAGCCTCTATATAAATCTAGAAAAATATAATTTTAATACGATAATAATAGAATTCCTAGGGTTTATAATCTCCTTTATAAGTATATACGTTATAGAAGAATAAATTACTATAATAAAGGATTAACTAATCTCTTAATCCTTAAAAGACCTCTAAGGATTCCTTAAGTTTATAAGCTTTTATAAGCATTTTATTAAGAATTACTCGAAAATCGTAGCCCCTTTAATTAATAAGAACGCTAAATAATTAATAATAGACTTCTAATTAAATACTATTAATTTAATAGCTTTCTAAAAACTAAAGTTTATATTTATAAAGGCTTTTATCCTTTAATACTTCGATAATAAATTAAAAACGAGAATTAAGCTTAATATATTAAATTTCGTAATTAAGGTAATCCTCTCTTAGCTAGAGAATAACTATTAGAAACTAATTACGTACTTTTTAAAAAAGCTTAAAAGTATAGA
>NW_003315025.1:216965-235731 GCF_000150825.1 Verticillium alfalfae VaMs.102
TTATTTAAATAATAATATTATTACTTTTAATTAATAAGTAATTAATAAGTAAATATTAATAAATTTATAAATTATTTTTATTAAAGAATTAAAAAAGCTAGAATTAATCTAAGAACTATATTTAATTAATAATTATATAATAATTAATTATTAAAGGATTATTATAGAAAATATAAAGATAATATTAAAGAGGGGAGGAATATTATTATTATTATTATTATTATTAAAGAAAAAGAAAAGATAGAAATAATAATTAGAAAATCCTTTTATAAATATATTAGAAACTTATAATAAGCTATCTTAGAATAATAGCTATTTACTAAATCTTAATAATAAGAAAGGAAAGAATAAAGAATATTAAAATAATAAGATTATATTAGTAAATTACTATCTATTAATTAATTATAAAAGAAGCTTATTAGATTTCTATTTAAGAATAGAATAATATAAAAATAATTAAATAGAACTAAAATAAAGAGGGAGAATAGAAGAATAATAGAATAATAAAACTATATTAATATATTACTATTTATTAATTAATTATAGAAGAAGCCTATTAAACTATTAAATAAGAATAATAGAAGAATAAAAAGTAGAATTAAAACGAGAAGAAAAATATATAGAAGTATTAAATTATAGCTATTAAATAATAAAGAATTAACCTAAAAACCCTAATTAATTAATAGGAAGTACTTATTAAGATAGATATTTAAGAACTAAATAGAAACCTAGAATATATAAACGTCGTTAGACTTAATAATACTAAATAGCCTAAAAGAGAGTTACTTAGAGCTTAATAGGGACCTTTAACCTAAATATTATATTATACTTCGGGACGAAGTAAAGAGAGAGATAGGGCGTTATATTAGGACCTAAAGGAGGTATAAGACCGATAGGGGATAGCCTATTATTTAATCGTAGGAACTAAGGAGAGAGGACTAAGCGTAGTAAGGGAATAGTTATAAGAAAGGTTAATAGACTAAGATTTATAGAAGGGTATCGATTATTCTATCTCCCTAGAGACCCCCTAAGAGACTAATAGCTGATCCCTTCACTCGTTGCACAAGACTCCTTTAATACATTGCTTACGAGCCGCCAGTCGGCCGCACCACGTCGCTGGCTTGCCGCCTCAACCCTGATGATAGGCAAAACGCACTATCTGCCGCTACACTTGAACACAGCACCGCCAAGCCGAAGGCGTTGCAGACCGTACACGCTCAGGGTCAAACCGATCCCCCGTCTTATTCACGTGCTGATCTACGAGGAGCAGGCCGTCAACGTTCATCATCGCAAAAGCTCACGTGTCAGATTCACCATCTGGATTAAGTCGTTTTATTCCTTTTTTTCTTTGGGTGCATGTCACCTCGAAATCGGGTGGTCGTCTACCATGCAGCTCCGGGATCGATACCACATTGCCCACGCTTGCGTCCCTGCTTCTCAGCGCCCGCAAGGTGCCAACTGCCGGATCTCATAACAGCCTTAAAGCTCCCTGCTTCTAGACTGCTACCATCGTTCGACCTGGATCAAGTTCGGCAGACTTTTGTTCCTGCTTTCTTGCGGGCGCTCGCCCCCTCCCAAATCGCTCTTGGCAAAGGCTTGCGGTACTCGTCTGCCAGAGATCTGCCACTTGCCCGCTGGTCCATAGGGCTTTTGCGGGCGTATCTCCTGCTTGGTGCCCCATATTCTTCGATTCGCCATACGCGCTTTTCTGCACATTTGCGGACGCAGAAGGCCCGGTGCAATATATAAGGTGTTCTGTTCGCCGCCGTTGAAGAAAGTGGCTTGAACCTTTCTTTATTATCCGGGCTGACCTGTCCTCACACGCAACGCCGTACGATTTCTTGCCGCCTTGACGCGCTTAAGGTAATCATCAACAGCAGGATGACAATAGGTGCGACATATCATGACGCATCCATCGGGATACCCTAGCTTTCATTTCTACTTCAATGCTCTATCAAAGTAACAGGAAAGTCGTCGCTCTGCATAATACAGTCGGAACGCCTTGAAAACTCCTCTTGAGTGTATCTAGCAAAAATTCCTATTCAGACCATACTCCCACTGGAGCCAAGTGTCTGCTGTTTGGGCTTACGGGTCAATCCGCACTTGCAGAACCAACGCAACACCTGTTCGCAAACACGATACTCGATTGATGACCAGTAAAAGGATATTCGAGGACTCGGCTCATGGCGTCTAGCACACCAAGCCGCCATCAACCTGGTACACTGAGCCTGTGATGAACTTGCTCTCATCTCCCAACAAAAATACAACCAGTGCGGCGACCTCGTTCGGCTGGCCTTGTCTTGGCAAAGCCATAGAATAAGACGTGGGCCTCTCGCCCAGACGTTGTACTGATGTCTTTAAGAGAGGTGTCTCAATGGGGCCGCTACTTGTTGTCAGTGACATATTCCCTTCCGGACATGACGCGTTATCACTCACGGAGCAACTGCATTGACCCGTACGTGTCTCGACCCGAGCTCCTTCGCAGCCGTCTTTGTCAAACCGACAACACCATGCTTGCTTGTGACATAGGCAGCGCTGTTCGGCAAGCCGATGATTCCTGCCACCGATGCAGCATTGACCACAGAAGCACCGTCTTTCAATGCTGGGATCTGTGCCCGCAACGAATTCAATACGCCCTTGATGTTAACTCCCATAACAAAATCCCAGTCATCGTCATCGATTTCGGCAATGGAAGCTATGTTCTGCTGCTTTCCAATTACGCCTGCCAGATTCGCCGCGCCGTCCAGCTGGCCGAACTTATCAGCAGCTTCGTGGATCCAACATTCAACGGCTCCCCGGTCTCGCACATCAACCTGCTTCGAGTGAATGTTCTGTGGGCCGGCGACTTCTGCCAGTTCAGTTCTGACCTCTTCAAGAAGCGATGCATTGGCGTCGGCGAGAGACAGTCGAGCGCCGAGAGACGCAAGCTGGGTTGCCGTGGCGCGGCCAATACCAGAGGCCGCGCCTGTAATGGCGATAGCTTTGCCTTTGATGGTGGACATGATGGCGAGTGAGGCACTGGTGCAGGATACCGAAGGCGAGCATAGGCTGTGGATTCTCTGGATTGACTGCGATCGATTCAATCCAAGTACTTATGGGGCATGCACCGCCTGTGCAGGTCCAGTGCGTTGCTTTCGAGGCGGGGTTCCGGACTTCCTCGGAATGCCGCGAAACGACATCCGGGTTCCTGTTCTGCAAGGCCAGAGCTAAAAATCGTCGTGTCGGTTAATCTCGCCCGGAATGTTGAACCGCCACATCAAAAACGCAGCCCTTTGCTGTAAATTTACAACATGTTGTGTTTACTGCCAGTGTAACAACAGCTTTCAGCGAGTGCAACGCGTCGAGCTTGAGCCGATGACGAGCGATACGCTGCTGGTTTCCAAATTTGTGGCGCGTGAGTTCGTTGACAACCAACCCGAGCCCTATCACGACGAGTGCCATCCTTGAAGCCACACCAAAGATGGCCTCGATCGCGTCACAAATGGCAACCTCAACCAAATCAATCGTTTTGACAGGCGAAATTCAATGATGAACTAATTATTTCTAGCAATGACTTTGACTCGAATGAATATTCATTGGTTTGAACCCTGGCAGAAGACAGGTCGCTCCTCGGGATAAATATCGCGCTGCGCTGTCATAAGCTGCGCCCGACTGTCTAGTAGACGTATTCAAAGTTGGGATTTTCCTTGTCCGTCATATCTGTAAAGGCAGTGACGTTGAGCTCGTCGGCCACAAAGCTGCCGTTCGCGCGCATGGCGGCACGCTTCTCCTCCTTTCTCTTGTTCTCCCACTTGAAGGCATAGCGGAACATGAAGAAGAGAGCGAGCTCAATGCAGTTCGCCACAAGGATAGAGCCTATGCCGAGCTGGTACCTCGGGGCCTGTTTAGTGAGGTAGAAGAATGGGCTGACAATGTTGCCAATGCAGGCGCCGAACCAGATCATGCCTGAAACAATCATCTTCTTCGACTGACCGCCCGTGTTGGAGGTGATCAGAGAAAGAGAAATCACAAACGATGCCTGGTAAGAGCCGGTGAGATAGCTAGAAAATGATTGTAAGCTTCCAGCCTACAAAGTCAGGGCTCTTAATACATACAAGCAGACCAGCCGTCCGACGTAGGCGTCTTCGGGGGCCAGAAGGAACCCAAGAGATCCAGCAATAGTCGGAATCATGAAGATTGCGCAGACCAAAGTGCGACTGTTGTGAGGCATATATCTGTTGGCGAGAGCACCCAGGCCAATCCAGACGACCACCAGAGCACCCTGAGGAATGCCGAGCAAAGCGGTTTCGAGAGTGTCGAATCCAAGGCCCTTGATCACCAAGGTGGAGAAGTTGGAAATGCCCCCGTTGGGAACATTGGCAACGAAGCCAAGCAGAGTGAAGAGCCAGGTTTTGTAGTCGCAGTATGCCTCCTTGATCTGGCCCCAGTTGATTTTCCGTTGTTCTATTCCCGTCTGATTGCGACGCATACGAGCGATCATGATCAGTTTCTCCTCTCGGTCGAAGCCCCAGATAGTGCGAGGCGAGTTCGGCAGCATGAAACAGAGGATGATGGCCCAGAATGAGCAGAAAGCACCGACGACAAGAAACTCGTAGCGCCATGACTCTAACGCTCCCTTGATATGTCCAATGCCGTAGCCTAAACCGTCAGTAGCTGCAAAATGAACCAAGGACGGCTGTAGCTTACCGATCAATCCTCCTCCAGCAACACCAATGCCATTCCACGCATACCAAGCTGAGATGCGCGAGGGCTGTTCCTCGCGAGTGTAGTACATTGAAGTGATCAGCATGAAAGCAGGATCGGCGATTGCCTCAAAAGCACCAGACAAAACTCTGAGGGCTAGAAGACCCCAGAAGTTACGAGCTGCAGCTTGTGTCATGAGCAACGCACCCCACATGAAGATATTGAAGGACAAATACCAAGCAGGCGGGCAGCGCTGCATGATGAGGTTCGAGGGAATTGCCCAGATCAGCCAACCAAAGTAAAAGCTGCTCGAGAGCCAGGAGTATTGGTCGCCCTTGAGATTGAGATCGCCTTTGAGGCCAAAGATGGCTGCATAGGACCTGTCCTTGTCAGAGCGCGTATTTTTCGGATGAAAGGGTTCTACTGACAGAGTGGTCTTGTCAACATAGTAGAAGAAGTAGCATATGCCTAACAGGGGCAGTATTCGCATGTCAATCTTGCGGAGTACTTTTTTCTCGGCCACCTGATCTATCGACTCGTCGTTGGGGTACCTTGCGAGGGCTTCGATATACAACTCAGGGTCCGGATGATTGACATCCTCGCTGATGACATTGGGCTTCCCAAGCTCCTCCTCGACGTGCTCGACACCACTTCTTCTTCCTTCGCCGGTGAGCTTTGTTGCAATGTCTTTACTGTCGGCCATGCTGACGCTCTTCTCTACCAGCTGCATGGTTGGTTCTTGGTGCTGAAGTGACTAAATTGTAGATTTCTGCGGGTTGCTTGTCGCAGGAGATTAATGACTTCTTTATACATATGTAACTCTTGACCAGCACCAGTCAGTCGCCTCCAATGTCGAGTCAGATGTTTGTGGAGTCGAAACCTTGGTCTGGTTGGTAGGCGATCACCATCGGCTGATCCTGGGGTAGGAGTCGAGTCAGTGGAGTGCCACGTTCGAGTAGCGGTCATCGTTCCGATGGGTAACATTCATGCCCACTAATAGCACGTCGCCATTTGGATAATCTGCTGGATAAGTCCTGAAGCCACAGACGTTCCGCCAAATTATGCTGCGCCAAGAGATGACCTGCGCCGAGACGAGTTGTTGGGTTACTCTCCCTGTCCATCATCGCGGCTTCTGACGACCCGTCAAACCAAACGAGTCCCGGCCGTCGCACCGGGTTGGCAGCACTGCGGGCTTCCGACCGCCGTGTGTCGACCGCTCCGACCCCACTACTGACCCCACCTCAGCTCAGGCTCCGCACGCCCCTGGATGTCGGCACCCGACGGAACCCATCCGATGGCTGCATTACTAGATTCCTAGCAACAGTCCCCATCTTATATGGATCTCAAACCGTATGTGAATGGTGGAATTCTTGTTTCCGATGCGTCGTAGGGGACTCAGCAACTGGCAGCTTCGTCTGGAAGTTTTCCCGCCACTAAGGATAACACTCGGTCTCGGATAGCTCCCAGACGTGTCTTCGAGGCTGCGCTTCTTTTTGGAGATCGTCAAGTTGGGACAACCCATGGCCAGCATCATGATCCATACACCCAGCGTTGAGAATCCTAAAATGCATTCGTCTAGAATGCATGACCGAGTCAAATGTCGGGAGGCGAACCTCGCATTCACGGTGCCGCGCTAACTACAATTATCATCCGTGTGAATTACAACTCATACTGGCTGAAGATTTACACCTTTTTCTATTGAGTAGTAGGGTATCGCCAGAAGAGTCTCACCTTAAAAACCATCCATCTCTTAAGGGGTCTCTAGGTATACCTTTTCGTACCATACGCTTACATCCCTCCTTGTAAGAAGTGCCTTTGAACGCTTAGCCCCTCACTTCGTCAGTCCTCTCTTCAATAAAAGATACACCGCTAACGCTCCCTTACCAATATACTAGCCGTACATGAAGACCCTAAAGAGTGTAAGAGGGAGGAATAGATCCTCGGACAGCAGACTAAAGGATGCAGCGGTATTGACGTCACTCGTAAACCCGGCGCCTGAGACAACTTGTAAGGGAGGTCTTGCAAGACTTCCCCACAAAGAGGCTCATATGGTATAGGCACTCCGCTCCAGCGGGGTCACTTAGCACGACGCGCTCGCGCGAAAGATCAGATAAGACTCAGCTCCATCTCATCAAGCGCCGCGAGCTCTGGCGCAGACTTCCTTACCCTGGTAGTAGACCATGATTCGATTGGATGAAGCGGTGAGGCGGCAAGTAAGCCGTCGATGTCTTGCAAGGGCGACTATAGTTATCATACTCATGCCACTCATAATCAAGAGATGTTCCGATTTGCAGGTCAATAGTGTCAGCATACACACTCCGTATTGCAATGCTAGGGTATCGTGGAGAACAATATGATCACTGAAATAGATGGAAGATCAGTGGTGACAACGATTGTATAGATGCTTCTTCAGATAGTTATTTGTAATAAGCTTCCATGTATGTGTGGCAAATCAAATGCTGGACTTGAGTATTGATGTTTAATAGCAGCTTGTACACACACGATATCTAAAACAATTCTATCGCCGTCTTGTCAATCCCGATCAAGTTGTGACTCTTGATCTACCATTCGGCAACCTCCCCAGCACTAGGTTTTTGCATCCTTACAACCTTGTCGCAATTTAAGAGGCAAAGAGGATCGAATGCTTTTTTTATCTGCATCATATTAGAGGGCGCCAAGACCAACACGAACGACTCACCTGTCGCATTGCGTCAACGGTCGCCTCGCCAAGTTCGTGGTTCAGATAGTCTCTTTTGACCAAGCCAACACCATGCTCACCCTGGTACGCGTCAGTATAATCCTCAACCTTTGGTCTGTAGTACTCACAGAAACTGTACCTTCCAACTCAATTGCTCTCTTTACCATGTCGTGTACCACGTGTTCAGCCCGTTCTCTTTCGGCATCATTGTAAAGCATGATAATGTGAAAATTACCATCTCCAACATGACCGACAATTGTTCCAAATAGGCCCGCATTGACCATGGACAATTTTGTCTCTTCGATGATATCTGGCAATCGACTCATGGGCACTGCCACGTCACCCGTCCAGACATGGTCGCCGTCCCGCTTTAAAGCCATTGTGCTCCAAAGTGCCTCCTTTCGCGCGCTCCAAAGTTCCTGCTGCTCATCCTGACTGCTGGCAAACTCGAATGTTTGCGATCCTGAGTCACTCGATAGCTGCTGTACCAGTGCTACTTGCTCTTTAACAGCAGCCGGAGTACCAGCAAACTTGAAGAACAGCGTTGGCACCTCCTCCCATGCCCTCGACGTGCTGCCTGTTTGGTTGATGACTCGCATCTGGAGATCATCGAGGATCTCTACTGCAGCGATAGAGATGCCGGCACCAACCACCTTTGCCACGCAGTTGGCAGCATGCCGGATCGATGGGAATGTCGATATAGCCACCGATGTTGACTGGGGCAAGACGGCCACCTTCAGTATAGCTTCAGTTACCATTCCCAGAGTGCCTTCGGACCCTATAAAGAGCTTTGTCAGGTCGTACCCTGCAGATGATTTTCGCGGTCTCTGACGTGTTTTAATGACTGTGCCATCAGCCATTACTACCGTAAGTGATAGCACCCATTCACGCATCGTGCCATAGCGATATGCATTTGTCCCGCTACATCCCGTACCTACCATACCACCAATCATGGCGCCAGGGCCTGGGTCTGGAGGGAAGAAAAGATTATCCCGAGCCAGTTCTTCATTGAGTGCCTCCCATCGGACTCCAGGCTGCACTACAACGTCCAAGTCGTCCTTGTGCAATGATAGGATCTGATCCATACGTCCGAAGTCGATTGACACACCACCTCGGGTCGGCACGAAATGGCCCTCAAGTGAGGTACCGCCGCTATACCCGGTCACAGGAATCCGGCGTGTGTGACAGATCTTCATAATCCCAGAAACCTGCTCTGTCGAATGTGGAAATACAACCATAAAAGGGCGCTCAGTATCTTTGGCCGGGTGTGTTGACCACTCGGAAGTTGAGTGATACTCGAGGTCCGACGTGATGACGCTGATCTGTTGTTCATCAACAACCCCTAGAAGCTCTGTCCGGGCAGCGATGAGGTTCTCCTCATCGGTCCTGTGCGTTGGCATGTCTGTGTGGGCGAGGGGCAAAGTTGAGTTCTCCGCAGGTGAAGGCTGGTGCATTTCACCTAAGAAGTAAGCTATGCCTATTGTGATGAGCATAGCTTGTTGTATGTGAGCGTTGCAGGAAGGTTGTAAGGTGCAAGAAGGATTTGATCCCTACATGAAGTGAGTACTATATTACGCCTGCTGGTGGTCTTTCCATATTCAGTTGAAGATATTCCGAGCTTTGAAGACCTTTTTGCCAGGCACTGCGGAATGCTGCTTGGGATCTTGCCCTGGATCTTGCCCTGGAACGGAGGACGTCCTTTAGTCTTGTTTGGCAGCTCGTTTCCAGAAGACAGGGTTCGCTTGCAAGGCGAAAAAGCTCGACTCGGCGTCATACCAAGCGGCAACCTACACCGCAAGGGGCGAGACAGAACCCCAAGCTGTGCAACTTGGTCGACCACATTTCCGAAATGCATCTCGTTGTAACAGAAAAGGCGGTTAAGTCTGCGGCGCATGTTCGAGTATCTGACGAAGATGAGATGAAACTATGAGTACTTCGCGAGGCAATGGAGGGTATGCAGCCCACGACACCGTATTAGTAGGTAAGTAAGGCAGGGCCGTTCAGGCTTTGTCTACACCCTTACAGTCAACATGAAGACACACCCACCTCCAACCTGAATGTCGGCTTGAGGATTAGCGCCGTGGATCAAGGGGCCTGTTCAATAGACGTACTTGATTGGGTCTTGAAATCGCAGCCCTGGTCTGTGGTAAGCTGACCTCGGTTGTGGTAACTAAGTTTCTATGAGAAGAGTTCTTTGGCTGGCAGTACTCATGGGAATATAGAAAGTGCATACCGCAACGCCAGCCAATGCAGGCCAAGCCATGCGGGAAATATGCTATGATTCATAGTGCCTGGTGGCCCGGAACTATCAGGCACTAGTGACTACACAAATTGTTGCCTGATTGGTACATTCTACTATATTTACAGTACCTACTGACCATCAAAAAAGATCTAGCTATCTGAAGCTGATCTTATTGGTACAAGAGCATTGTTTTAAGAGCTCTCATCAGCTTTCATTATTCTAGTTTCTCTGACGAACTTTGGCGGGGCGTTGTCAAGTGAGATTGGGCTCAATAGTGCATCAGCCATAGCAATGCAGAGCAAGATAAGGATCTTCGAGACTGGGATGAGCCAACCTCTTGAAGTAGTAGCCCGCGGTGATGAACCTCAATACGACTTAACCGAATCAGGTAAGCAGCCGGCTCCTGGCGGGTTGGTGTCTTGCGTTCAACCGAACCCCTCTTGAAGCTAGTGCTTGCTCGCGCCGAACGTGGCGGCTCCTGACGAAAAAGGCTTGAGACCGCCCTTATCGCATGGCATCTCGAGCATACTTACAGCCTCAGAGTGTGTGGGGGCCAATGCAACTCCCCACGTGGTCGAACTGGGGCCACCGCCGGATGTTTGACGCGAGGAGGGGTAAAACCCAGTGGCGGGTCATATTCTTACCAACCGCATCTGGTAACACCCCGCGCTCAGTGAGCAACTCCAAGTGAGCTGAACTACACTATTCTTTCAGACTGGCGAATGCTGTTGGCAAGCGAGGGACACAAAGCTAAGCCGCGGTGCAGCTCGATCATGTGCGACTCAAGCAATCATTGCTAGTCATTGAACTGATCAGGCAAGATGCCGCCGTCTCTCGCATCCGCACGCGTATGACAGATCAGTTGCTCTCCTCCATGTTGTCCTTAGTCCACAGTCTCTGGGTGATAAAACGTCAGGATGACACTGGATCGCGGACTTCAATGTTAAGGTCTCAGCAACAGTCCTAACCACAGATTGACCACACTCCGCTTTCGCTGTTCAGTTTTCTCCCATCATATTCCCCAAATTGATTGAGTCTCGGAAGAACTTGCACTGGAATCCGTATCCCGCACAATGGCTTCCTATCGAATCCAGCAGTTCTCCAGGCATCTAAGCGCCAACCGACCTGCCAAGCACCCACTTGATCCCCTTGATGCGTACGAGATCGAAAACGTCGTATCCATCGTCCGCTCGCAGAAAGGCAATGCCCATTTCAACACCGTCACTCTCCACGAACCGCGGAAGCAAGACATGCTGAAATGGCTAGCCGAGCCGGCCACCGCCCCTGTACCAACGCGAGTCGCCGACGTAGTTGCCGTCGACAGATCTGGACAGGCCTACGATGTTTTGGTTGATCTCGACCGAGGAATAATCACCAAATGGGAAGCCCTTGACGGTGTGCAGCCGATGATCATACTTGAGGAGATGATCAACGTGGAGCACATCCTACGCAAAGACCCCAAGGTCATCGAGCAGTGTAGGATTATCGGTATCGCACCCGAAGATATGGACAAGGTCTACTGCGACCCATGGACCATTACGCACGATGAAAAGTACGGCACCAAAGTCCGCGCGCAGCAAGCTCTGCTCTATTATCGTCCCCATGTCGACGACAGCCAATACAGCTTTCCACTCGACTTCTACCCCGTTTTTGACGTGGCCAAAAAAGAGGTCATCGATATAGATATCCCACCTGTCCGACGCCCCTTGAGCCTTGCCAAGCCCAACAACTACCATATACCAGACATTGAGAAGGAGGGAGGATTCCGCACGGATCTGAAGCCTATCAATATCACGCAGCCAGAAGGAGTCTCTTTCACTATGCAAAACCGCGTCATCCGCTGGCAGAATTGGTCTATTCATGTGGGCTTTAATTATCGTGAGGGCATCGTGCTCAACGATATCAACTTCTTCGATAAGTTTGAGGGGAAACCCCGGCCTCTGTTCTATCGCCTTTCGCTAGCCGAGATGGTTGTACCTTACGGGAATCCAGATCACCCCCATCATCGAAAGCATGCCTTCGACATCGGCGAGTATGGTGCCGGAAATATGACCAATTCCTTAGCGCTCGGATGTGATTGTAAGGGAGCTATTCACTACATGGATGCTCACCTCCCGACCCAAGCTGGTGGTGTTCGAACCATCAAGAACGCCATATGCATCCACGAAGAGGATGCCGGCATCCTGTTCAAGCACACCGACTTTCGAGATGATAGCACCATAGTCACTCGCGGTAGAAAACTTCTCATCTCACATATTTTCACCGCCGCGAACTACGAATACTGCATTTACTGGGTGTTTCATCAGGATGGCACCATCCAACTCGAGATCAAGCTTACAGGCATTCTCAACACGGCCAGCATCAACCCCGGCGACGATACAGAGGGATACGGAACCGAAGTGTACACCGGTGTGAATGCGCATAATCACCAACATCTATTCTGCCTGCGCGTGGATCCTAATCTGGATGGCCAGGATAACACCGTCTTCCAGGTGGACGTCGCACGATCTCCGCACTCCGTTGGTTCAGAAAAGAACAAGCATGGGAATGCCTTCTTCGCAGCCAAGACAAAGTATAAGACGGTGGGCGAGGCTCAAGCAGACTACGACAGCTCGACCAGCAGGACTTGGGACATCTCCAACGAGGCCAAGGCTAACAAGTACAGTCAAAAGCCTGTTTCGTACAAGCTAGTGAGTAGAGAGGTCGCTCCACTTATGGCCGCCGAGGGCGGCCTGGTGTGGAACAGGGCCGGGTTTGCGCGTCATGCGGTCCATGTTACCAAATGTAAGTGCACGTGCATCCCATATTACGTTCTTGATCCGCCCACATGCCATACTGCAGAGCTTCGGCTGAATACAGCGTACCAAACCAGACAAAGATGATCAACTTTACCCCGCGGGCCGTCATGTCACCCAGACTTCAGGCATCCCGTCCAAGGGTATTCCCGAATGGATCATGCAGAACCCCGATGAGAATATCGCCAACACGGATATTGTGCTCTGGCATACCTTTGGGATCACACACTTCCCTGCGCCCGAAGACTATCCTGTCATGCCAGCCGAGCCGATCACTCTGCTGCTGCGGCCGAGGAACTTCTTTGAGAGGAATCCTTGCATGGATAGTAAGCACCAGATCAAGCCCCACAGGCCGTTCACTTTGTTAACCATTTTCTTTAGTTCCCCCCTCCTATGCCATCACGCCGAGCCAGGTTCAGCAAGGAAAGGATGGTTGTCATTGTGCGCCCAGCAAAGAGAGTGTCAATGTGTGATGGAGCATCGGCGTGTACGCAAGAGCTTGGGCAGGTGGTGAACAAATACCATCTCGTAGTAACTGAGGATGGATGCTATGTCAGAAAGGAAATTGATGATGGACTTTTGACTTCCACTGGTAAATGAACTCGATGACGAAGAAATAGACGTCAAATGTGTACGGGATTTCACCAACCCCATTGCATCAGGGTAGGGCCTATAAAGTTTGTAGAAGTCGACAACTTTATCCAAGAGACCTAGTGTTCGGATACAAGGTAATTCTATCGTAGAAGACCGGCGTAACAGCTGTATTGAGAGCGTGGCTCACCAGACATACCTGAGCAAAGTGCTCTGACTCATAGTCTTACATGATGTGATTTTATCTCCGGGTGGGATATTGAGCATTGGCGAGTGCGAGCTGTCTACCGAAGTTATCGGTCGGGGACTCAAGAATTGGTGCGTTGCCTGCTTTATTTAGCGCCGCCATGTTTTTGTCGAACGTGTCAGAGCTGCCAGCGTTCCTCGAGCTTCCGCGTCTTGAGACTTTGGGCGACCCATGTTGCGATGGGGTAAAATGGGGTGGCATCATGGATGCAAATTTCATGCACATGGACTCAGGGAATCAGCCAGTGGTTGTGGGTCATAGACGTAGGAGAAGCTGGCACATAGCAATATTTGACTGCAACATGTGGTCTGTTGGAAGCCAACGCATGCGCTGATCCACGATGTTGTCCACCTGATCTGTTGGTGATAGACACGAGCCCCTGGTGCCTGACATATTGATGTCCATATGACCGAAACTGAGTAAACCTGGATCTGAATTTGGACTGTCTAACCACTTCTTCCCGCTCATCTCATCGACCCTCAATTGCGCCATGACCAGCGTGGTGACAGGGAAGCAATATCACATTGAGTCATTACAAGATGCAGAGCATCTCGAAAGACGTCATACTCACCTTTAATGGCCTATGGTTAGGAGAAAGCAAGTGCTGATACTAGCACTGTTGTACTTGTCAGTTGCAATTACCGCTCTGTCTCCCTTTCCCGTCTTCCTTACCATTCTGAATGAGCCAGAGAGAGTACGTCCGAACCACAATCTTCGAACTCAACGCCCGCCAGCAATCCTCTTTACTTCTGGCATGATGCTGAAACGTCCTGGCTGAACAGGAGGGGTCCAGAGTGTACTACCCCAGCGTGGCCGGCTGGCAAGCTAATTTAAGCCACAGTCCCAGCTCCGCGTGGTTCAAAACCAGGCCGGGCCTTGTACATCCCCCAACCGAAACCCACCCAAGCGATACGGGATGCGGGGAAAGATTGCTAGTGTGCCCCTGAATCGCAATTCTGGAGTCAGGGGACCACATGCTCACACTTAAACGTTGCACGCCCCCACGTGCGAATCCAGGATGTTCAGCTCCCCAACGCCATGCACCAGACTAAATCGCTCTCCTCGAACTGGCGTCGAAGTGGGAGCAAGTGCAAGTTTCAACATGCATCCAAGTGCTGGTTGTTTGCCGTGTAAGTTGCGCAAGAAGAAGTGCGATGGAGCAAAGCCGATCTGCCGGGGCTGCCAGCGCAATTACCTTGTCTGTGTCTGGCCCCCGACACCGCAGGTTCGTCCGCCTCGCAAAGGAGGGATGGTGAGTCTCCTGTTACAGCTATCTTTGCCGGGGAATGGGCCTGTGTGCTCTTATGACGGTGTGCCTATGCTGACCTGCAACTCCCAAGCCCTCCTCCACCTTGACCATCTTTGCTGTCGAGCCCCAGGGTCGCCTACGGAAGCACACCCGGGCGAAGAATGAGTCTGAAACGGCAAGGCGGCATGCAAGGCTTCTCAAAAAAGATTTGACCTCTATCCCGCGAACCCTGCCATCTCATGGATCGCTGAGACCTGAGTCGAAGTTTCTCCTCGACCATTACCTCCACCGGACGGGCAAGATGGCATCTGCTCACGTCGGCACCTACACGCCCTTCACCGATGCATTACTGCCTATTGCTCATGCATCTGCGATGCTGCTCGACTCCGTCCTGACTTTCAGTTCCTTTCATCTCGCGGCCAGCAGCCCTAGCAATACCACGGTGAACACGCTGGAGCAGCAGGCTCTCGCTCTACGAAGCCTCAAATATGGCATCACTCGGTACTCTCGTGGCGATGAGGACTTTGGGATACCACTATTTCTTTCCATGCTGTTACTTTGCTGTGTAGAGGTGCGTCCGGCCTTCCCGACCTTCTGATAGACCTCTTATCTAATAAGCAACTAAACTTTGACAGCTTGCCAACGGCGGCGAAAGTGGAAGCTCATTCCAACATCTGACCGCCCTTCGAAACCTAGCCCCCAACATCCTCAGCCGCCTGAACGAAGTACCACAGGATTATAAAGATGCTGTAGTCTTTGGCAGAGAGCTCTACGCCTACTTCCTGCTCTCGCGTGCATCTGTCATCCTGCGGACACAACCGACGCCAGCGTGCTTGACGAGTCAGCTTCCGTCTACTACGAAATTTCAGCATCGGGCTATACAGGTGCTCTCTTCGGCTGTTCGGATGCACTTTTCCGCCTCATTCCGCAAGCTGTCGCTCTCTTGAATGAGGCGAGAGGAATACCTCTTTCGATTCTCATTTCGACCGCTTCAGCGACAAAGCTGGCAGATTCGGATCAAAGCTCACCATTTGACGAGACGGTGATACTGAGATCCAGAATTGCATTGCTTTTGGCAAATGTCTCCTTGTGGGAGGCACCCCTTGGAGTTGACGATACCTTCAAGGCTAGCGGGAGGATTCTCCAACTCGCACTGACAGCCATCCTGTTAGAAGCTTCACACTGGATCAACATCGCCACGCAGTTCGCGCCTCATGAACTAGACGGGACTACCTCTGGTGACTTTGGCCGGGAGCCAGCATCGAACCTGGACCGGCTAATTGCGCCAGTAGTGGCAGAATTCATGGACCTCCTCGAAAAGCTGCCCGCGCAATCTCAAATCGTCACGACAATGTGTTGGCCGATTGTTGTTTTGGGCTCATATGTTACCCTGCCGCTTCGTAGGAACATGTTGCGGGAGTATTTGCTCGACATGGAGGCGACATTCAAGTTTGCAAACATGACCCGTTCACGACTGGTGCTGGAACACATATGGTCGAGGGTGCGTACGTTTGAATTTGATCGGCCTATCACCATCTCAGAGGCTATGATCGAAACAGGAGGGAAATTCATCCTTGGATAGAGATATCACCAGTCACCCACAAGTTCATTTAAGCGCCATCCTTCTAGAAATCAGAGTTATATATTCTTCCGAAGCGTTCAACCGTCTCAATTTACTGAATGCCCAGCGCTCCTTGATCCTCACATTCTGAATGATCTCAATCCAATATTCATCCGGATCGATGATGAAGGCAATTGACTTGAGTTTTCCATCCGTTAGGCGCTTCTTCCATTTCACCTTTCTACTTTCGAGATATTCGCACGCGGCCGTAATGTCGTCGACCGCCAGTGCTATTTACCCGCATGTCAGTTTGGAATCTACATAGGATCAACATATGTGCCAGGGAAGAGGAACTTACCGAGATGGCCAAACCCCTGCGGCTGATCATTCCCATTGTGATATACCTTGCCTAACTCCAACTCGGAACCATGAGTCCATATGAGCTTCACAAGCCCTTCTCTCTGGTGAACACTGCGACTGGGGCCACCATCGAGGTAGCCCAGCCAGTACGTGGTTTGACCTTGTTTATCGGATCGTAGGAGAAGGCTCATACCAAGAATGTCTGTGTACCACGGCAGAGATACAGTCGGATCCTTGATGCGCAGTCCTGTTGAGTTGAAGCACCTGTTTTCGACACCGGCGGAAAAGTTGCTGGGTTCGGCAGCCGAAGAGGTTACTTCGATACAATATCCGTCAGGATCCTGGACAATAACACCTTGAACTTCGTTGCTCCCAGCGATCTCATCCTGCTCTTTGACTGGAACGCAAGCCAAGTTCCGACTGTTTGCTCAACATCACCCACTGTAATCCCAAGATGTTCGAGTCCCAGATTTGGCTCTTGGTTGCCATTGGAAATCGTGTAACCCTCATCGAGCTCCGTTCCGTAGTTGTGAGTCAACTCTAGAAGACCTTGGCGATCAGATCGTATCTTCCCAGCTGAATAGGATTGCCCCTTGACATCAAAGCCAAGGAAGTAAAGGTCGAAATGGTTCTCCGGCATTGCAAGTTTATCAATCAACGACAGGCCTAATTTCTGATAAAACGCGATGCTTCTCACCGGATCTTTAACCCGGATCATGGTATGATTCATCTTCCAGCTAGATAGATCAGGCTTCTGTGTAATTTCCATGGTTGACGTGGATGCCGGGACGTGTATGGGGGGTGATGGTGATAGAATGGGGGCGCCGACTTCACTAGGTATTATCAAGTGATCCCGGATGTTTTTGAGGCGATTCATTCAGTTAGGTTTGCTTGAGCGAGATGTCCACGGAGCTTCTTACAACCCGCAGTGCATCAACGGCATCTCAAAATAGCCAAGCTTTATACTGATGTAAAAACCCCGAACACTGCAACGACATTTCGATCTGCCCTTGCGACATCATTTTCTTAGGTCATACGGACTAGTCATCAATCCATGAACTCTCCAAGCCGCTATTTCCACTGGTCGAACACGACACGACTGGGAGCTGCAACTGTTCGACCTACCGCAATGAATTCGCACACTACACAGTCATCGGGAGATTGTCGCTTCCCGACCCGACAGGTTGGCTCTGGCAAGGGGTGGACCGTATCAGATGATACATGACCCCGCCCAGCGCATCCTCGGCAGATCTAGGTCACTACCAGTCAGCATGACCAGGGAGATAAAGCACTCGTTTGATCAAAATCCTACTGGACGCCAACCTGAGATTAGTGCGGGGTTAGATGGCATGCGGCTTGAAGTTGCGACGTTCACAAGCGCGGTGTGCTGCCCGACAAGGACTAGTGACAATTCTCCTATCTGTCAAAGATCATGAAGTATCATACCGAGGGTTGGACATGATAAGCGCGGTGTGATGCCCAATAAGGACTAGTGACTTGTTCAGCCACCACCCCCGCATGACCACCCTGCTATTGAATATCCCAGTGGGTTAAACGATATTCACGGTGGCGGCCGCTTGGTGTTTAGGCGAGCGCTTGAATGAGTCGAGCTTCTCGATTGCTAGCTCAACGTTGTAAAATACGCACTACTTGCGAACGTTTTCTTTCAACATATAAGTCCGTATGAAGAGCAAGTATTGACTTGAGCTCGATGCTATGAGTTCTGTGATACTTGTTGGTCGAAAATCGAAATTTGTCACTTGGTCCTGTTTTCTCTTGTTGAATTCCGAACTGTATCAACGGCACCCAACTGCAATCTCGTCACATCAGACGTCCACCATATACGTCCGACACCATGTCAACATCTCCCGCCGCAAGCTCCAGTAACAAGCCGACCATGGAGAAGACTGAGCAGGCAGGGGAGGTCACTGCCGATCAGGCACTTGCCCAGCTTGGATATACGGCGGAGCTGCCCAGGAATATGGGCATGCTGAGTATTCTCGGCTTATCAATCGCCATCATGTCTGTCCCGCTGGGCATCTCGACAACCATGTACATCTCGTTGACAGATGGACAGTCAGTGACAGCGCTCTACGGCTGGTTACTGGTCTCCATAGTGTCCTTGTGCACTGCTGCGTCCATGGCCGAAATATGCGCCGTGTACCCGACAGCCGGTGGTGTTTATTACTGGTCAGTCGTCTTGTCCACACGTCAGTGGGCTCCGCTGGTGAGCTGGATAGATGGCTGGCTTGGCCTTGTCGGTAACTGGACCGCGGCTCTGAGCATTAACTTCTCCGGTGCCCAAGTCATCCTTAGTGCTCATTACTTCTTCTGGAAGAG
>NW_003315025.1:235831-265088 GCF_000150825.1 Verticillium alfalfae VaMs.102
ATCATCTCGGTTACCGTACTGGTCATGGCAGATGCCCGGCGGAGTGCTGAGTTTGTCTTTACTCACTATGACGCTTCTGCATCTGGTTGGCCGACCGGTTGGGCTTTTTTCGTAGGGTTGCTTCAAGGTACGTTATAATCTGTCTGCATTGACCTCTTCTCAAGGCTAATAAGGTCGTAGGGGGATACACCATGATCGGTTACGGCATGGTCGCTTCAATGTGTGAAGAGGTACCGAATCCTCACCGAGAGGTCCCAAAGGGCTTAGTCCTCTCCGTTCTCGCCGCGGGCATAACCGGCTTGGTTTATCTGATTCCTATCCTTTTTGTACTCCCTGAAGTGTCGCTGTTACTTTCCGTCGCCAACGGTCAACCCATCGGCCTTCTCTTCAAGATCGTTACCGGCTCAGCTGCCGGCGGCTTCGGTCTTCTGTTCCTTCTACTAGGTATTCTCTTGTTTGCTGGTGTTGGCGCCATTACTGCAGCTTCCCGGATTACCTACGCCTTTGCCCGCGACAAAGCAATTCCTGGACATCATATCTGGAGCCGCGTGGATAGGCGACTGGGTGTCCCAGTCTGGTCGCTCACGCTGACAGCCGCGGTCAACGCCCTTCTCGCATGCATCTATTTCGGCTCATCGGCTGCTTTTAATTCCTTTACAGGAGTGTGCACCGTCTGTCTATCCACCTCATATGGGCTTCCGGTTTTTGTTAGTGTGTTGCGAGGCCGACGCGCCGTGGCTAACTCCCCTTTCAGCCTTGGGAGGTTAGGTCTGTCTATCAACATGATCTGTATCATATGGATCGCCTTCTCGATGGTCATTTTCTGCATGCCCGTGGCCCTGCCAGTGGATGCGTCGACGATGAACTACGCCAGCGTCGTGTTCGCAGGCTTCGCAGGTGTAAGTTTGCTGTGGTATCTTGCGTACGGTCGGCAGCACTTCCACGGCCCACCCCTGCTGGAGGGAGATCTGTGATGGTGGCTCTCAGTTTCAGGCAGGAGCATTTGTATCGACTCTCCTTGTTTTCAAACTTCTAGGAGGAGATGAAAGCTATAGTTTGGAGAACCGATTGAAGCTTGTTATGGATTCGGTGTCTCTATATTCAATGAAGTATCAGTCGACTGAAGGCTTAGCCCAGGCTCAGCCCAAACAATATCAGAGTGCATGGCGAAATAATCGTAGCGAACCTTCCGGAGGATTTGAGCTCTCAATGCAATGCACTGTTTGAGTGCTACTTGCACTCAGACGCCTCGAACCCACAGGGCAGAGCGTCAATCCCGGCTATCCTGGGATAACACTTCCAAGCCGTATTCAATCTTTTAGCGCTCATAGTGGCTAGAAAGGTAGTCCAGAAAAGTTGCAGAAGACCTTAGTGCGTAGTGAATCCAGGCAGGGCAGAAGTGTGTGGCTCAGCGACAAGGTGATGAAGAGTGGCTGATTAGGGAAACGGAAATCAGCTAGACTCGTTGTGAGGACCCCTTAAGGGCACACATCATCAATCCTACGACACACATTCAACGACCTATCTTATTCTCAAGTGACTGCTTCGTTGCCCTGATCAGTTGAGGTCATCACTGGCCCTCCTTTACTATCTTCCTGACGTCGCAGCTTTTCCAAACTTCGCATGCTTGAGCGAAAACTTGGAGGCTCACATTTTTGCATGAATTTAATGGATTGCCCCAGAACTAGCGCAAATGCTCACGATTATGCAGGATACTGTCAGCGCCATATCCACAGGTATCCAATCCCGTCATGTCTTCCGTCATTTGAGATTAAGATCCTTTGGTGCTGCTTACTACAGATTCAGAACGGGGTTCGTCGGGGTTCAATATATGCCCTGGGCCAAACTGCCAGTATTTTCAAAGACTGTCCAGTATCAGTTTCTCAAGACCTCATCCTGAACGACGGTCGAAGTCCTGAACCGCGAATCGAGAGTCATCTGCCATTGGACAACATATAAAAATGACCATGCACGATGGTGGCGCAACCTGGAAGGCAATCAATCGAGCAGGCTTCACATGGGTGCAGTTCCGGCTAAATATCATTCAACGAAGCAGAATATCGCTTTCCCGACAGACCCTTGACAGTTAAGGCTAAGCGAACGTCTTCAATGCAACAAGCACAGCTACCCGTCGGGACCGAAGATTCGAATCGTGTCCGAAGTGCGACGGCCCGCATGCCACTTAGCACGCAGCGGACAATGAGTGGCCGTTAAAACCTGATACGGCCTCGATATGCAAAAAGACACTCCAGGAAAGTCCAGGCCGCTATCACGAACTTTTGATCATCCAGCTGTGTCGACATAATAGGCTGCTAAAATGAGGGTCTACCCAGCCGTAATCGCAGTTCTAGGGGGGTCACTAGCTCTTGCCCAGTCATACGACTACATCATCGTTGGGGCTGGAACAGCTGGGCTGGTAGTTGCGAATCGTCTTTCGGAGGACCCGTCGGTGAATGTCGTCGTCGTGGAACCCGGCACGGATGAACGAGACAATCTACACATCAAGGGGACCGACCAGTTCGCCCAGGCGTTTGACACTCGGCTCGACTGGAACTACACCACTATACCGCAAGTCCATGCGGGCGGCAGGTCCGTGACACTGCACCAAGGCAGAGTTTGGGGCGGGACCAGCGCAATCAATGGTAAGAGCAAGACGGTATCACATGTTCGAGCGCGAGACTAATATTTGCAGGTATGGCCTATGTGAGGGGCAATCGCGCCGAGTTTGATGTTTGGGAAGAACTCGGAAATCCTGGGTGGAACTGGGACACCATGCTCCCATACTTTAAAAAGTCGGAGAAGTACTTCATCCCCCGGGAGGACCAGTTGGCTGCCGGTGCATCCTATGAACTGCAGCACCACGGATTCAAAGGCCCACTGCATGTTGGTCTGGCCCCCGCGTTCACCAATACTTCGGCGTCGCCTCGTCTGCACGCGGCGTGGGAGAGCCTTTCTGTCCCGCGCAACCCTGACTTCAACAGCGGCAGCGTTCGGGGTTACTCTTATCCACCATCAACTTTGGACCCGACGCTCAACGTTCGATATGATTCCTCTCGAGCATACATACATCCTGTCGAACACCGTCCTAATCTGCAAATTCTGCAAGGCACCGTCAAGCGGATTACGTGGGCTCCTCAGCCGCGCAAGCAGACAAAATGTCAGGGGAGAGGGTTAGTCGCAAATGGAGTTGAGTATTTGACCGAAGCAGGTGAGATGAAAACCATTAGAGCCACAAAAGAGGTCGTGGTGTCGGCTGGTGCAATCCGGACGCCAGGTGTGCTCGAAGGCTCAGGCGTCGGTAACCCTCAGTAAGTATCCGTCTCAGAGTTCGCAATTGGTCCAAACTAATGAAAGAATCGGCAGAATACTCAAAGCTCTTGGTATCGAGACCAAAATCGATCTTCCAGGCGTCGGTGAAAACCTTCTGGAACAACCTCACCATACGCTCGTGTATGATGGCAACCTTGAAGAATCGACCAACGCATTTTATGCGTATCTAACTGCAGAGAACCTTTTCGGTGAGCGGCTGGCAGTCGTGGAGGCTTCTTCTCGTGCTCGCATCCCCGAGTTTGCTAGGGCATCAGTCAATGCCTCAGGAGATGGGGCGCTGAATGTGACTGTGATCGAGAAACTATTTACGATTCAGCACGACCTCATGTTCAAGAAGAACGCCACCATTGCCGAGATCCTCACCATCATTGCGGTGGGTCTTCAATTTTCGGACTACTGGATCCTATTTCCCTTTTCCAGGGGCAGCGTCCACCTGTCGTCTAAAGAAAGCATCGACAAGCCGCTTTTTGATCCTCGTCTCATGCTCGCAGATTTCGACGTTCAAACAACTGTCGCTGCAGGACGATTGGCCAAGAAGTTCTGGCAATCAGAGCCGGTAGCTGCTAGTGTGGGCGGTCAGGTTTTGCCAGACGCTGCGACATTGCCCGATGATGCCACTGATGCACAATGGGAGACGTGGGCGCGAAACAACGGTGAGCCTTCATGACAATTGTGGAACAACAGATGATCTGATAAGATTGACCCAGCTGTTCCCAATGCACACCCGATCGGCACAGCCTCCATGATGTCGAGGGAGCTAGGAGGTGTGGTTGACCCGGAGCTGAAGGTCTACGGCACAGCCAACGTTCGCGTCGTCGACGCATCGGTAATGCCCATCCAGACCAGTGGACATCTGACCTCTACAATCTATGCCTTAGCAGAGAGATTGTCGGACATCATCAAGCACGCTGCCTAAGCAGGTTACTGGGCAGCGTTCGAATCGCTGAGAGCAAACAGGCCCAATATAAGGGCATATCAAACAGCGTGAAGGATGCGGTGCAACATTGACAAAAACAGATTCGTGTTCAATCATCGCCTTTAAAAGAACAAGAAGGAAACGCGAGGATTTCCCAGCAAAGCATTATTGGCAACAATCGAAGAACCCATAGCCATCACCTATTTTCCCTGAAAGATCGCAGAGGAGGTGGAACTAACGTCCACGCACAAACATTAATAATCCAAACGCAAATGACAATAAAATGCCATTCGATCCTCTCACATCAGTACTGAATATGTGATTATTAGTGATTTGTCGCCATGATAATCGTGCCGAGGCCGCCATAACGTATGGACATGAGGGGTAATCTCAATGCAGCCACCACACCAAAAGTACCATCACCACCACAAGAAGTTCGACGCACGGAACCAAGACCCGCGACGCCGAATGACATGCCGTGGCACAGCATCACACTTGAAATCGAGCGGAAGCCAATGATAGGACGCAGTAACTTGTCAGGTGTGACCCCTACTTCGAAATAAGAACGGCACGGCCCCGCATCGGCGCAACGTATCAGTAACTGCCGTGCGCTACCTCGGCACGCCAGCGGAATATTCTAATCAAATGTCCTCACTTGAACAACTTTAAAAACATGAGTACGCCTCGGCAAGGATTTCTTAGTCTGCGTCTCATATCCTCATTAGACCAGCTACAGAATCATTTCCTACAGAAAAGAGTCACAGCAGCGACATCCAGCAATTATCGCTCATTCCCATTCATAAAAGTCACGCTCATTCCACCGACAGCTCGTTGACTCGTCACGCTTAGTACGTGTAGCGGAAACCGCGCTGCGAGTCCTCCTGTGCTCTGTTAGTCTCAGGGTACCACCAAAGTTGGTTGCAGGAGAGCGGGGACAAAGAACTTACCTCGTTGTTCTCCAGCTCCTTCTCGCCGCGCTCAGCCTTGCCGTTCTGCCTCTTGAAGTCAAGGCTCAGAATACCGACAAGGATGAGAGTAAGCAGGCAGCAGGCAATGCAAGCGTACATGCCGGGGCGGTAATGGGGCATGTCCTGGGGGCGGAAGAGCAGGCTGCCAGCGATGCCGCCGACGCCGCCAAAACTAACCAGAGTGGCGCTGCAGAAGGCACGCTTCCACTGGCCACGGATGTTGTTGGCCTGGTAGGCCATGACGGCGGGGATGTTGGAGTTGGCACCAGCGGTGACGAGGAAGACGCCAAAGTAGCGGACATTGGAGTTGGGGTGGAAGCCCATAATGGGGGAGGCCGATGAGGCAGAGGACAACGTTGATGATGATGATGGGGCCACGGACTCGGTACTTGTCGCCGAGCCAGGCCGTGGCGAACATGACGCAGCCGGCAAAGGCGTAGGGGGGGGCGACAAGGCACTGGGCCTCGCCGACGGTGAAGCCCATATTGATCTGGAGGATGATGGGCAGGAAGTAGGCGAGGGCAGGGTGGTCGTGTTAAAGAAGATCATCGCTGTAGCGCCAAATCTTCCAGTCGGCGCCGGCAGCGAAGAAGCGGCGGGCGTTGAAGGGGGGCGTCTTGGCATCGCCACGGTCATGGTTCACGCGGTCAACGACCCACTGGAGCTCGCGCTCGCCGAGGAAGTTCCAAGTCTTGCGTCTCGAATCGGGGAAGTCGACAAGCAGCCAGTAGCCGAGGAGGGCGAGAAGGCAGGTGATGATACCTTCGATGATGAAGATCCAGCGCCAACCGGTCAGGTTAGCGAGGCCGTTCATCTGCATGAGGCCGTAGGCCAGAATGCCAGCAAAGGCGGAGGCGACGCATCCGAGGAGGTAGAAGACGGAGTACCGCTTGCCGACCTCAACTACGCCGAGATGTCAGTATGATACTCAATGAACTGCGACGAACATCATCAACAGAATCGAAGGGCAACACGTACATCGGGTATACCAGGTGCTGAGAAGGTAGACGCAGCTGGGGAAGAAACCAGCCTCAAGGACACCAAGAAGGACACGGCACACGGCGAGGTGGGTGAAGTTCTGAGAAAAGCCCATGCCGATCATGACGCTACCCCACATGAGGCAGATGCCTGCGAGATGAATGCGAGGTCCCAGCTTGCGGACTATGATGGTCGACGGCGGCTGGAAGAGGATGTAGGGGATGAAGAAGACAAGCGACGCGATGCTCTGTGAGTACCTCACAGTGGTCAGCCAATGTGTACCCATTTACAGGCACTGACGTCGAGGGACTAGGGGAATTGCATACGTATCGGTTCTCGACAATGAGGTTAAGCTCGACATTCATGCCGGCAATGGCGGCGGCCGACAAGTTGGTTCGGTCCATGAGGGAGACGCAGTACATCAAACCGACGATGACAACGAGGCGACGATCGACGCGCCTGATGATCTTGCGCTGCTCCTCAGGCGTGAAGCCATGGTCGGGAGCAGAGGAACCAGGCGTGCGGACGCCATCGCCCGAGTCGACGCGGTTCGCCTTGTCGCCAATGTGCTCGGTCTCGAAGTCCTCCTTCTCGAGCTCACGATCGCGTGGGCTCATGATGGGCAGGCTGGATGGGAGGAGAATGGGAGCGAGTGAGTATGGGATGAAGCTGTTCGGGAAACAGCTGGTGAGGTACTGGTCTTGGGTCTGTCGTGTCTTGGTTTGTGCACCCCGAGTCGTTTTTGGGACCTTGAATGATGGGATGAGAGAGTCTTGGGCCTACCCTTCTTTCTCCTTGCATCGGATTCCAGGAAAGCTTCTCACCCAGACCTTTTGTAGATCGACCGGCGACGTGTCCCAGAGCAGACGAGACCCAGACCAGGCCACACCAGACCCATACCATGGGATCGGGACCCCTCCCATCACTTTCCACCCTCACCTACCTATTCATGGGGGCCCCATTACGCATCACGCACTACGAACCTAGCACCTTGCACCACCCGGCAAGCTCCACGCGCCTTTCCCCAGCTTTGGCTGGGCTTGCCTTGCCTGGCGTTGCCCTGCCTTGAAAGGGGGGTGACAAGCCGCTCTGGCGCTGCTCGGAAGAAGCACACAGACACGGTTGCGAGAGCCAATCAGACAAAGAAGAGCGAGCAAAGATGCCGAGGGTGGCGGTCTTCGACAGCCATGAGCGTCTTGGCCAACCGTCTGACTTAGTGGGAGCATATTGTCTAGGGCAGATAAATTCGAGCGTCTCGTGCAAAAGGGGGGGGAGAGGGCGCCGCAATGGACGACGAATCTGGGGAATGTGGGCTACCCGAGTGCCCCCATCTCGCCCCGGCTGCGGGGTAGAACCTAAGCCGGACGCACAAGAGTCAGTTAACCCCGATAGCGACCAAACACCTGAGAGGAGCGGAGAGAGACATAGAGCGCGAGGGGAGAAATACGGGGAAGCAGGGAGGTGGAGTGAACCAGGGGTGGCCCCAGAGCCCCAGTCAGGGCCCGCGACCGACCGCAGCTGATGATGCTCGTGCTGCTGCTTCTGCTGCTTTGCTGCTACGCCCCCCTCCTTTACCTCCATTTCCTTTCCCCCTCCAAAGCCGCCCTCATTCAAAGCCAACCGGTACTTGGTGCGGCCGATTTCTTGGCACGACGCCATAATTGGTCCAGTCTACGGTTCATTGCCCGTTTTGGTCCTAGATGCGAAAATCCATGAGCATCTCGCTCGTCTGGTTGCGTTTGTATGACCCCGTCAGAAGGCTGTTGTTCCCCGGAGGACGGAGGGGGTCGCATGGATACGGTGGGTGCTGTGGATGCCTGGGGGGCCTCTTCCAGATGGATCAGCATGTGGTCCGTCGTCGACTGTTCGCTCATCGTTATAGTCGGTGACACATTGGCGTGTTTACCATATCCGGAGCGCATACCCTTCTGAGCCTCTTGCGCCGTTCAAACTCTTGTACCAGCTCCTCTTTTGCTCCTCTTTGCACTCACGCGTAGGCGCGCGGGGGGAACGCATGGCACGGCACGATCGGAGGAGGGGGGTGCTGAGGTTGAGGGCATGATCACGATGCGGCCAGTTCCGACTTTGGCCACTGTCAGAGACAGTTATGGGGGGAGAACGGGCCAGGCCAGGCCAGACCCTGTCCCCCGAAAGGCACAGACAGAGGGCATTGACAAAAAGGGCGCTCTCTCGTTCGTGTGTTTCCCAATATTGGGTCGTCTCCATCTTCTTCAGACACCGGTTGCATGTCTCGTGGTCATTTCGTTTCATGTCAACTTGCACGCTCACTGCTCACTGCAATCCTTTGACTCTCGATAGTACGAAAGAAACGTCCGACGCCATAGACTGTTCATTCCCCCGCCATCTAGCGATTCTCCAAAATGCCACACACCAAGCCCGATATAGAGCGTGCCTCGGCAACTCTACTCTTCCTTCATCCTCTCATTGGTTCATCTCGCTCTTCTTCCCAGCCCTTCCCTTCCCCGCACATCTATCTCTCCCTTTCCCTCCATGTCAGAACCTTGACAACGCAAACCAGCCTTAGCTGACGCGACGCGTGCGTTCACGCCCAGGGAATCCTGAGCTAAGGTAATTCTAACGTTCAAGAGGCTGCATGCCACGCGCTGAACGTGGGCACCACGATGTGCCTACCGACCGCCACATCTGCATGCCATGCCATGGCGATCCAACTCATGACAGCCAGCCAACAATTTCACATGTGCGGCTTACAGTCACCTCGCAAGTTTCGCTCAAAGCGGCAATGCTCACGATAAAAATTTCTTGACTGCCACTCCTAGAGCTCCTTCTGCTTAAATTGTTTTTCTCGATCCTTCGTGATAGACTCCTGTTTGAGTCTCCCACGCCACGTCACCTCGACCCTACATATGCCTCGCTGGGCTGAATCTAGACTCATCACACCGAGTGAAACAGCCGAGGCATCCTCAGAAGATCTCTATCATACTCCTGACGGGCGACTGAGTGGTGTGCATCCTACGGGACATGTCGGGTCATGAGGCTGAAGGCCGAGAGATGAAGTCTTGGTGGCTTGGTGATGGCCTCGGTTGTCGGCCGGGCATGGTGTTGCGTTGACTCTCTGTATTGTTTTGGAAGATCATAGCTCCCGCCTCGCTCAATCGATGCTGCTCTTTCTGCTTCTTCTTTCTTCCTTCATTGCCTGATGAACTTTGCCTTCCTCCCAACTTTTACTACTGCGTGCATTCCATTTGCTGCCGCCGGTTCATTGGCATCATCTTAAAATGCATCACGAGGTGGTCCACCATTCAGGTATCTTCTGGCCGTAGGAAGGCTTTGAATCTACCAAACAGCCGGACCAGAATCATAAGTTCTGGCTCATCCCGACGATCTGGATCCTGCCTCTTGCATTTGTCTTCCACCTTGCTGTAAAAAGACGGCCGGTGTCGACGTAGCGCAAACATGATACAATTTGCTATAAGCTTCAATATCTTGTCCCAAATCCAGCAGCCCTTTCACTATACAGCTACGCCAATACCCCACGAGCCTTAGATACGACCCCAATCTCATGCGGCTGTCATCCGGGGACGCATCAAAAAAAGGCAACCCAAACCCGTCCCAGCGGTCCCGAGACGCCCGAATGCCATGCCCCAGCTCTGAACCAAGATGCACCTTCCCTCGCAGAGTCAAGCTTTGTGGCTATGTCCCCCCTTGGTGCATGTTGTTGGCTTGGCCACCGGACAAACAATCTCAAAGCGGACAGTATTGGCCGAAAGGGTGCATCACATGGGCGCCAGTCGTGTCAGATGAGATTTCCGTGAGGGACGCGATCAGGACGGGGTCCATGATGCGGGGAAGAGGATCAGCTCGCTGCTCACACATGAGATGCATCTTGGGTACGGCCCTCTTCCACACCTGAATGGAATCGACAGGGCATTATGTTTGTGCCAAATCAAACTCATCTGTGCTGTCATGCCCAGGATAAGCTTGCCCCTTGCTGGGGTCTCCAAGCGAAACCGAGGAATCGAGCGCAATCAAGCCCGAAGCCAATATCAGATATAGTCGATACCACGTTCCGCAAAATCTTTTCCACAATATCTTTCGCAGGGAGTTCTCTGTGATATTTCCTCAGATCAGATCCCCGCGTGTCTTGCCACCATTGCCATTGATGTAGACATGGCAGCACTCAATCGAATCGAACGTATGTGATGCGTCACAACATGCATCGAATTCAGTCGACGGACATCAGACATGCGGAGGCCGCGGCCGCAATTTTTACTATTCGGGTCCAGAGATAGTCCCAGCTTTCGTTCCTACAATCTGTCTTGCTGACATGCCCCCGCGTGCCGTTCAAGGGATCATGCACAGGACCTCCCAGTTCCCGGCCCCTCAATCACGACCAGAAACCCAGCTCTGCATGGCTACCAGTCCCGAAAAAGCTGAACAAAAAACAAGGCTGGTCTCTGTGTTGAGGAGGTTCAGCGTAGTGTTCTGTCGTTCTGGTTCCTTCGTTCCCCGGCCAGGCATACAAGCTTGTAGACGCCTTCTCCAGCAGAACAACAATGCCGTCGTCTCAAGTCCATCCCGAACCTTCAACGGAACAAGCCGATCAGGGCGAGACGCATGTGGTTCTATGCGGCAACGGCTACCATGCGGCATGGAACGTTGTGTAACCCTGGAAAGAACTCAGAAAAAGAGAAAAGAAGAAAAGAAAAAGACCGCAAAGCCCTGGCATGTCCAGACTGATCCTGTCCTAAAACACCGCGAGCCACAGTGTCACGAGACACCCATCGGTCACCGGCACCACCGCTCAATCCATCGTCATCGTCAAGGGGGTAGCGAAGACTAACCAGCGGCATCACAGCCAAGTGTAAGCACCCCGTGGAACAAGTACAGCGGCGGCGCAGTGACTCCGTTGCACAATAGATCGCACAAATTGGTGTCTTCTGTTGTGGATGGATGACGCAGGGATGCGATTGGCTTTTCGGCAAGAAGCTTCGCACATTACATTCAACACAATAACTTTATTTGCCTCAGTGTTATGTGCTGCGACGTACATGAAGCTGCAGTGGAGACAGTATCGTGGGCCAGCTGCGGGAGTACTAAAGTGAAGCATGAAGCCTTCCTACGCGGGCATCACGATAGCCACGTAACGAGGAGCAGACACGGCATCTGAATCATACTCTATTGAACGAACACCTGGGGATCACGATCATGACCCCATGCTAACAAAACAGAAAGCGTCTGCGCGACGCCGACCTTGTCGCAGGCCGAAAACAAAACATGGCACCATGAACCGATTGACCCAGCTAACCAAACCATGGTAGCCATCTAAAGCCGAAAGCAATGCAGAGCTATATTAAACAACTGATTCTTGATCGCCATCGGGCAGCCATCGCGGGGGAATCTGTATACATGCGTGGCAACCCTTCCCTGGTGCACGAGGCGCGCTTAGAGCACGACCATGGCACCGCCGGCGGCGGCCGCGAGGACGACGTACAGTCCGACGGCGTAGTCGCCGACAGAGAAGGCCTGCTCCATGCGGCGGTTGGTGAGGCCGAAGCTCGCGTTGTCGTCGGCGTTGCTGCTGCCGCCGTTGGTGCCACGAGCAGGCGCGGCGGTCGCAGTGGCGGCAACAGCGTTGACAGAGGAGGCAGCGGAGAGCTTGCTGTTGCAAGAAGAGGCAGCAGAAGGAGAAGAGATGCGCTCAGCGTTGCCGTCAAAGTTGCAGGCACTGGCGGCATTGTTCTGGGCCTCAAAGTACTGGTTCATGACGAAGCCGAGCTTCTGGGTAGCGTTGCACATGGAGTAGGCACCGTAAACGCCAATGGTGGCGTTGGTGGAGATGCCAGCGCAAACTGCAGGGTTGTTACCGCAGATGTTGCCAAAGATCTCACCATACTCCTTGACGCTGACGGAAGACTTGACGTTGCAGGACAGGCTGTTGAACATGCACTCGCAAAGCTCCTGGTCAGGAGTAGGAGGGAGACCGTTGGAGCTGACCTGCCAGTTCTCGCCCAGGTCGGGGCAGACGGCAGGGCTGTTGGTGGGCTCGTAGTTGGCGCTGGCGGTGGAGGAGGCAGTGGCGGCGTTGACGCGCGAAGAGAGGACCTTGTAGTTCTTCATGACCTCAGCCTTGCTATCACCCTTGAACTTGACGAGGCCGTAGTCGTTGTCTTCCTGGTGGTACATGTAGACGATGCCGCCGGAGAAGACCTCGCTCATCTCGTCTGAGTACAGAGCAGTGGTGTCCTGGAAGAGACGGCCCTCAGCACCGTCAGGGACGTTGCAGCCGTACTCGGCAAGGAAGACGGGAACAGAGTAGTTGCTGAAGAACTCGACCTGCTTGTCGTAGCCCGACTTCTGCATGGAGGACTCGCCACACCAGGAGTAGATGTTGTAGCCCCAGAAGTCAATGGCCTCCTCCTCAGGACCGCAGTTGAAGTAGTGAGCAGAGGGACCACGGATATCAGGGTCGTCATTGGCGGCATAACCGACACCCATCCAGCGGTAGTTCTTGGACTTGATGTAGGCCTTGGTATCACGGACGGCAGCCTTCACAAAGGCGGAGGCGTCGGTATTGCTGGCGTTGTTGGAGACCTCATTGCCGGCGAAGAAGCCGATGGTGTTGTCGTACTGGGCGAGCTCATCGATGACAGCGGTGTAGCGGTCCCAGACAGCGACATCCCAGTGGGGGTCGTCACGGTTGATGGACGTGTTGGGCTCACCAAGATCGGCGACGACGTAGATACCAGCATCCTGGAGCAGGGTCATGCACTTGGTGTGGTCCTTCTTGGGGTCGATGGCATAGACACGGATGGTGTTGGTACCGGCGGCAGACAGGATGGGGACATCGCGCTTGCACTTGGCGTCGTCGGCAAGGGGGTCGATGTACTTTCCGTCCTCGTTCTCGCCACCGAGACCCGAGGGGTCCTCCTGGTAGGCAATACCCTTGATGAAGAACTGGGTGCCGTTCTCGTAAAAGAACTTGGAGCCCTGCGGAAAGACAAGAGATCAGAATCAGGTCAAGCGAATCCATTGGAGCAGCGAGAGGGACGACGTACCTTGGTGACGATGGGGTCGAGGGCAGCAACCTTGCTGGCGAGGAGCAGAGCCGAAACGGCAGCGGTGGAAAACTTGCCCATGGTGACTGGTTGTGAGGTTCGGTTGGTCGAAGTGACAGGCAGATAGACACAGGCCGAAGATGGGGTGGGAGGGTGCAGGTTATCAACGTGGAAGGCTGTCGAGGGAGACTGGTTTCTCGTTGTTGGAATGCTGTTCGGCTGAGACCTTGGATGCTTGGCTTGCGGAGCCGAAATGTTCGTCGAAGGCGTTTGGGGCTTGAGGCGCAAAAATCTTGGAGAGGGTTGGTTTTGGATGGGGAGGGACAGACTGGGGTTCACAAAATAAAAACAAGTAAAGAGGTTTGCAAATGAGAGTGTGAAGTCACAGTAACGTGATGATAAAAAAGCGCACGAGCAAAGGACAGGCTCGAAGACTCTCTCTCCAGAAAACGAAGGACGGCGAGATGTCGAAGTGTTGACGGTGATGGGAGAAGGAAGGAAGGGAGAGGAACGTCGCGGCACGTCCGGAGGGGGCAATTGTGGTTTTGTCGGACGGCTTGGCTCCTTAGCTGCCGCCTCCTGGTTCCTGGCTGCTCCTAGCTCCTCTCCTTCTCGCCTGGTTTGAGCGTCCTGGATCTCCTGCCTCGTATCCACCGGACGGTAGGCGTCCCCGCACGCCGAATGCGAACCCGCCTAGCACTCGACCAGGCGCACCAGCCACTGTAGCATCATCTACTGGCACTGGGCCATTGGACCTGGCGATTGGCAACCGTTACTACACTGCCTTTCAAGCAGGAACCTGTGGGCTACGAGGGGCCCATTGGCCAAAGGTTTGGCCAGGCGCCTGGCAGTCAAGGGGGCGCAGTCATGAAGCATGGCAGAGGTACCCAGAGTTCGTGTGTGTTGCCTGCCAGTCTTGGTGTTGGGCCAGCCGAGCTGCAGGTACCGGTTCATCTGCCAGGGGTCCCATCTTCATCTCGTTTCACCCATGGAAGCGGAAGGACCACAGTGCCAGAACGTGCGCCATCAGGGGGGGTGGATGGTTGATGCTCAGGGGAAAATCTGTTAGCTCCTCGAGAAGCCCTAACAGGCCAGCACTGGAGTCCACGCTCGCCTTTGTTAGCGACAAGCGCACGCCTTTGGCATCATCCCTGCCACAGCCTCCCCATTCAGGTCAGGCGGCTGGCACTGATCGTCATCTCGCACAGTGAGCGATGCGAGGGCCTAGCGTCTTGTCTCCTGATTCTGGGCCGCGAGGAAAGAAAGGGGCAATCTCCACCCCCTGCAACTGCACCCTTCATGCCTCCATCTTCGTTGTCAGCCTAACACCTGTACTTGCTCTCTCGTACTAGTCGTGACGAACCTGCCCACTGGCAAGAGCAAGGGCCCGTAGAGTTGCGAGACGGGTAGGTAAGACATGGTGGGCGAGCAGATGGATGAACACGCCGTTCGGTGTTCGCATGCTTCGCATTCTTCGCATTGTCAGCCTTGCCACCTACCAAGGGTACCACCTACTACTCTACGGCACCTCAAGGCACCTAGGTAGGCAGTCCATTCATCACACCAGCTCCAGATTCCAACCACGCATCGTCTATCGCCCCGCCATTCCAGGTGCTCACTGGCCTACTTAGGCAGTGGGAGCAGGCGATGCGATAACCTTTGCGGTGCAACAGAAGATCACTCTAACTTAAGACTCCTGGCATCCTGATATGGGGTGGTCGGGACCAAGACAACCCGTCGTGTCGAGACACCACACACAATCACACGTCAGCGCTTCATCCCTACCCTCCAAGGATTCCTTAGAGCTCCCAAGGGCTCCAAGGGCTCCAAGGGCTCCAAGGGCTCCAAGGGCCTGACACCGTCTCGTCAGTCTTGGTTCTTTCGAAGCAGCTTGCTTGACACTTCAGCTCAAGTTTTGGGATCCATCACTGGGCATCCGGTCCACAGCCCAGATCAACATAGGATACTCCACCATGATGACGACGCCTATCACAGACGACGCCGGCTTGTCAAGACAGTTCAGACATAACAATCGCCCTTCATGGCCGCACTGGACCATACCCCGAGCCCCCTTCAAAGAGTCCATGATTCGACCGAGACGTATTTTCACATACTGTTCATGGTTGTGGTGTGGTGGCGATCGAATTGCTTGCTACTGGCGAAGGACTGGAACGAGCCACTGAGCGAGCAAGCACCGGAGCGCGCCCCAGCCGTATGGAGGCTCGTTCGAGGCGATCTATTGGATGGGAATAGCCCAACGCCCGACTGGAACCGCCGCCATTGATTCCCCTGATCATCTTCATTCCGCCTGGCCCCTCCCTCCTCGCATGTCTCTCCTCGCCTGGTCACTCACTCGACCTTGGTCGCTTCGCCGCGAGATGCTGGCCCAGTTTTCCTGTTGCACTGCCCCTTCTGGGCCCGCACGTTTCACTCGCCCTGTCGTCGCAGACATCCATCAGATCAGAGATCAGATTCCGGTGCGCACCACTCTCCCGTGCATGCTCCGTCGCCCTTGAGCTCGCAGCAAGTCAAACGTCTGTATGTAGCCTGGTGATCTTGCGCGTCTTTTGCATGATCGACACGTCCGACATGGCGAGCGACACGCCGAGCCGGCTCTTTACGTCATTTTCCCCGTTCATCGCATTCAAGCGTCGAAATGGGTTGAAACGGGCAAGTGCGACGTCTGTATGTTTGTTGCAATGTCCAGCCTGGTGCCTCTGATTTGGCCATGCTAATCTTGTCGCTTGTTTCATCGAAATCGTTTGCCGGCCTGTTTTGTGCAGTGTTTGTTGCTTGAGCGGATTTTATGTCGAACATCTTCATCTCCCTCCCAGCTTGAACCATGCGCGTCCCACAACCTCGCAAACCCCATCCCAAAATTCGGATGTCTCCCGCCAGCCGACATCAACGGTCCTCGGTGTCGTTGTCCGTATTCACGCACCTCACGGGACTCAGAGTATCGTCTTTGATGGGAACGGGCCGAATGAATTTCTGGTGGGTACTCAGAGTCGTAATACGACTGCCGTCTGGCGACGTCTCCGTAGGTGTCATCTCGTCGTGTCGAATTCATTTCGCTTGACGGTGCGAATGAGGCCTACAATCTTGCTGCGAGTGCGCTTGCACGTGCCTTGGTGGCTCGTATTTGTCTCGAGAGGAATCTTCTTTATATATTGTTTTTTTTCCGGTAGAAGGGCGCCCATCTGCCTCGTTGCCGATTGGGCTGCTTCGCGTCACCGGGCGCGGGCTGTACATCATCACCAGACGACTGCGCCTGGCGTTCAATCAGGCACCAGGCCAGCCCGGACTAGCAATCCTTCTGCTCCTCGGTCGGCCGACCTGTACGCGGATCCTGTAGTCACTCCATCCCTCTCTCTCGAATGTCCCTTGTCCTTGGCAGCCCGACATTCTGATGAAGTATCGAGACGAAGTGGTGGGGGCGCATGACGATGGTTCCCTGCTGTCATGCGGCACGGACGCTTGATTTGACTTGAAGTCCTGCTTTTTCAATCGGCATGGTGTGTTCGAGTCGGCCTTCAGTGGCTGGCATGCAGTACATGCAGCTCCTTGATCTACAGTAAGCTTGCATCCGCGCTCTAATGTTGATCGTCCGAAGAGATTCGGCTTGCAGTCATTCAAGAAACGAGTGCCTATTCCCATAGGACTTGTTCCCACCCAGCCTCGATTCTTTTATGAACATGATCTTCCCGGCGCCCTCCTGTATCTGCTGACGAAGCAACGATGTTTGCACTCAATATTATGATACTCCAGAGTAGTGATAACCCAAACTAACATCTCGTTCAATTTTTTTTGCGGGATCAACCTTGTTGGCCCACCTACGTTAAGTTTGGTCGCGCCCAAAATCTCAGAATGGAAGAGCCAGTATCGAATGAGGAGGTAAGAACCATAGATCAGGGGTTTGGTGGTGGATAGAGAAGCTACATATGCTCACCATACATGTTTCGGAGAACATCGCAGAGTAAATCAACCAGTACAGGCGTTCGAGCGTGGTAAGGAGAGTGAGCACCGCCGCCAGCCACGGCATCCCTTCTCTTTAAGATGTAGACCCTTGTGGCTTAGGGAGAACTGGCTGTGAGGGTCTTCTAGTCAGATGAATGGCGATGACTTGGTAGAATCCAAGATTCGAGATAGAGCTGTAGCTTAAGAACGAGCTTCGATGTTACACAGCTTTTCGGACTTCTGTAGAATTCGTGAAAAGGTTACAGAGAGGCCTGAGCTGTGGTATCTAACATTGACGCTTTTCCATTACTATTAGAGCCCAGTAGACTTTTGTAACAAGGGCTTTCATCTAGTATATCTTCTGTCAATCCCCAATCATAAGAACTCTCGCCCGGGAACAGGGTCAGCTGGTAGGTCGATTGAGACTCTTCAACAAACTATATCGTTGGAAGAGAGGGGGTATGACCAGCTGTCCGTGAATATTATACTCGAATTTGATCCTCATTTGTCTTGATCGAACCTCGCCCAGGTAATCAGACAAAACGGGAGACCTTGACGGCACATGCCGTCGTCTATCTATCTACAACCTACCAATCACTCATTAAACGTCGAAGCTAGCTGGAACGTCATCTCACTCGGTCAGCTCTTCTCATGGGTGCCTATATTCAGGGATGGGCAAATCTCTCTTTCATCGCTGTGATTGTTGAGGATCTAATCCTGTTAATCGCGTTTATCATCTGGGGAGCCAGTTTCGTTCACTTGCTATTCCTCCACCCGAGCGTATGCGGAGACTCTATATCTTCTCTTCATATGCCCTGTCTCTGGTCGCTTAGGTTGTTTTGCGATCCTCATGACCTTGCTCTACAGCTTCCTTGAGATCGCAGGGCACTCGACTCCCACTCTAGTCGCCCGTATCAAGCGAGTGATGGAGTCATCCGAGGTCTCAACAACTCAATACATAGGCGGCTGGACAGCCATGCAGCCTTTGTCATTTCTGAAATTGCTCGAGTCTGCACCCGTTTTTCATGTGCTGGACTAAGCGCTCGATGTTGTTCGTTCGAATCGATGTCATGCTCTTCGGCGGAACCTGCGTCTCCACTTGAGATGCACTCATCAACGCTCAGATCACTGCTGACACCGGCGGTCGCGGCATGGTCTCTATCTCATAGCCAGCCTTTGTCCGCGAAGTCACGCAGCAGCAGAATATCGCTGTGGCGATGAGGTGTATTCCTCGTCATAATAAATATTAGATCAACCACATGGATGAGTTGCGCCACGGTCTCTGCAATTTTTCGCGAGCTTGATATTCGCGTCGACTGATGATGCTTATCAATTTTGAGACAGCTGGCTTGTAAAAGCATCCGTCCTGCAAGCACAATAAGCATCACATAGACGACGTTCAGGGTGATTTTCTTTTTGCCATCTTTGGCTCGTTTGTGGCTGTCGTGGAGCATTCCCTGCGCCAACCAACCCAGGAGGGCATCAGCATAGCATACAGCGAGTACGACGATGGTGATAAATTTTTCAGCGTCAGTTAAATCCTGAGTACAAGTATACTCAGAGCACTCTGCTGCCTGTTTGGGGTTCAAACACCGCTACTTCACCTGGCACAACACTAACGACAGAAATCGGATCTGAGAAATAAGATAGTGAAGCATATGAGCGGCCAATTGACATTTATATTATAAAACACAACGAAAAAATGGTCCATTCAAGCAAGCTGTTTGCGTAGACCATTTGTTAAAGCAATTTCCATTATCGGCGGTACATATACAAGGTCGTCTATGCGATACCTTTCATCCTACACTAAGCATGTATCTAGTCACCAACGCCAAATACAACAAGCATCTGAATCCGATAGCATTCCTCGGTGCATGCACTTGCAAGCTAAATCTCACAGGGTATCTTGTCCATGGCATTTTGCGTTTTGCAATTATTAACATAGAGACAAGATATTTGTTTCATTACTATAACACGATCCATGGTTGCGCAATTCATCTTCCTTTCATGACAGGACCGCGTACATTTGTTGACACTACGCCCATGAGCGACGGCAAGTGGTACAACAATAGCACAAAACTTTCACGAGTCGACAACGCTCTGGGTAAAAATATACCGCGAGGCCGCTCTAGCCTGTTTGAACATAGTAAGTTGTACCTTTACGGCCTGAGAGTCATAATTCTAGGTTCGTAGACCTGAGATTCCGTCAACCTATTAAGGCTCTACACATAGACCAAGGCGTGATCGTACTGGCAAGGATATTCAATCAGAAATGGTCTACATGAAGAAAACTTGATTGAGAGCAACGGTGATCAAGTGTGCCAATCCTATCTTTCCTGTTTGCTTATGAATAGGAAGGGAGGCAGAGAGTATTGTTGTTTGATGTTCCACGGAGCGTCGACAAGATGGAGTTGTCTCCATATGGGTCTCTGAATACACATCGCGAATCAATAGCCAGAAAGCGAGCTCTTTGCCAACTGATGTGCAAGCCATAACTGCCTATTGTGAGTCCTCGGATACGAATCACAGCCCATCCGATGATAATTTTGAGCACAACACTCACGTCAGCCACTCTGCAATGCCGTTCGTCTTCGTGATGGGCCCCAAGCGTGGACTTTAGGCGTATCGGCGTTTCTTGGAAGCTGCCATCAGAAAAAGTCAAATTATTTGCGGGCCATGCAACGTTGATTCAGACTACTTACGAGTGTCTGGCGTATTGACCATTAATTCCATGGACATGCCAGCGCCTGAGATGCTGATACACATCGGAGAAGGAGCTTCAACCACTTCAGGCTGGGGCTCAAGGTTCGCCACGGTCATGATCTGCGACATGGTGCTCGTGATACGCTTCGCACGCGACTTCCGAGAAGGAGTGCCAAGGTGGTATCCTGACTTGGCTGGCGTTGACGGTGAGGGGCGCGGAAGCTTTTCGACCTTGGCGACGTACGCAGCTTGGAAAGTGCGGAATAGTTCGCTCTCGACGTAACTACAATTGTCGCTTCCTTTGAGATGCTCTTGGAAAGGGTCATCGCTGGCCTCCTAGGCCCAACTGACAATTGCGCAAGATTGACACTTCACTGTATCTGGATTCGTTGTTGTTGCAGAAAGATAGAAGCCAGCCTTAGCCATGTCTTCAGCGGAAGGCACGGCGAAAGTCCATGTACAGGCTCGGTGGCGTTCGTTTTCCTCGAAGAAAGTCTCAAGACGATCATTCAAGTCGTCCATGATGAATCGCTCAGGTTATCTCTGTAGGTAGAGCGCGTCTTCTCGGAGGTAGTCGTTTATTGAATGTTGGATAGTGAGAGCAGGACGGTTTGGAACAACAATATTGCGGTGCCCTTGGACCCTACTAGGACGAGGTGGTAAAACTCGGGTCGCTTCGAATCTTGCCGGTTGTCCGAAGAAAGTCAGACAATTGCTGAAGTTCCTATCAGTGGTTATATCAGCTCTTTCTAGACATGCGGGATGCTGTATTTGCAACCAAGTGCTGTGGATAGAGAAGTGAACAGGCTGTGATCCCTGAGGTGATACTGTGCCTGAGAACTGGCAGCAGCAAGGGCGGCAAGAACCCTATCCTGCCTTCCGAAGCGTCAGAAACAGAGAAACGGAGGCTGCCTAAAACAAAAGTGCTAATTATATCTCGGTTTAAATTGATTGTTAGTAGCAACTGACGCTTTGTTGCTTTCCCAAAGAGACGTTCTCGTCGTTCTGCTACACCCACTCGACGATTATTGCCCAGGTCACATGCCACTGTGGCTAAGCAGATACTAGCAGGGCCAACACCTTCATTCGTGCCTCGAGCAGATGGGTAGTCAGAATCGTAGCTGGCATCGAAAGTCTGTCAAGGGGTGGTGGCCTGCTTGCCCAGCGAAAAGTCCGATGAAACTTGCGCGTCAGCTTAATAACGAGACACGGAGGTAGCAAGGTCCTCAAAACCGTCACCATGCCTCCAAATCTCTGATCTGACCAAAATGATTGAGTGGCGGGCTGGTTGATGCTCAATGGTGCGTTTCAAGGTAAGTTGGTACTGGTTGGGGGCCTCTCGATGTCGTTCGATCTTCTTCATTCATCGCTCGTCCCTATAGCACGGACGATATCGGTTCGATGTGGTATCCTCACCGACGCCAACGAAACTGCCGTCAGAGTGATCGACATATTATCGGACGAGAATATCTCCATAGCGTGCATCGAGCTGCAAGCTGGATCAGCACTCTCATGACAACAGTCTTGGCGGTGTTTCCAGAGGCTCTTCGAAGGCATCACATGCGCTGCCTCGGGTCTTGACAGAAGATCCCCTGAAGATCGCTCATACTCAGCGCCCGAAACGTAGAGCAACGTCAAGACGCGCGCGTTGGAAATGAAAGTAGACGTCGCATGGAGATTAGATGTAGTTCCTGAGTCAATCCTTTCAGCGCCACTGCAACGACTAATGCTCCATCAGAATAACGACCCCCAAAACAAGGCACCCCCAAAGTAGCATGTGAAAAAAGGGCGAGGAAAACGCCCTCCACCCGGCCTGCCTTCCTCATTCAGTTGGGTGACCCGCCGTCGGACAGAACCCGCCTTCCCCCTTTATCCCACAAGCTCACGAGCACGCTTCCCCAAGATGTCGAACCCGTCGACAGAGGGGAATGGGAAATATGGCCCGCCAATAATCCACTTGTGTGCCTTGAACACGTACCTGCGTGCCGAAAGGATGCACACAGCACCCAATGCGCGCTGATGCAATGTCAGCCCGTGGAGCCTCCTTTCGCTTTGGCGATCCGGTGTGGTCGTTAACAACGAGGGTGGTGTCCGGTGTGGCCCCCCCCTCCCACTCGTTACGCTTTTTGCGGCTGCTCACCTCCATCCAAACAAGCTTAAGGGACGCCCAACCAGATTCGCGGTCGGAGATGAAGGCTGCGGAGGGGGGGCCCGGTGCAGCTGGCGGAGCTGCGCGGTTCTAGGTTCTGGACTGGTCTCAATGGAGTCACAGTGCACTGCGCGGGTTCACATGGCTACAGGTAGAAACTGGGCGACAGGGTCATGGCGAATGGGGAACGCAAAGAGATAGGAGACAATTGGGACCATGCCCTTTTCGTGGAGTTGCATTGATGCACCAGCGGATATCGGATCAGATTGTGCAGATTTCTGGGGAGCAACGAAATGAAGAGTGGATATTGACCTCGAAATGCGCTTCCGGCGCAGTAGGATTCAGGTACATCCTCAGGTTGACCAACAACAAAGGAATCGGTATTGATCGCGGCAGGCTCTTTTGGTCGATCGATTTCGGGGCGCTACAGGCTATTCTTCACAAGCCAATATTCTGACTGACACTTGACAGCCGACACAAGGGCCCCATGGCTTGATCATGGCCTCGGCTTTGCTCAGACGCCAGCTCCCAGCGCCAGGCAATGAGTGCGTCAGATGTCTCATTCCACCGTGTCTGCCGTTCAGCCTGTGAATGAGGTGCTTGGTGCGGGGGAGATTGAGCCAGGGCGCCCACCCCCAGACTTTGCTATGCCCAGCGAATCGAGAGGAGTAGGACCTAGGAAAGGAGGGGGAGAGGGTGGGCGTCGCCGTTGGCGCCCTAAGTTGCTTGACCCAGCAAGGGGACACCCTTGGTCGTGGGCCTTTCCCCCCTTCTTTTCTGCCCGATCTGATGTCCTGCTTCTGGGAGGCGGCCAAGGGTGCCGCCCATGACGGGCGAGTGACCAACGGAAATGGCTGCTGAGCCACCCCTGTCATCGGAGTGGTAAGTTGTATGGTTGTGGCGATCGTCAGGCTGCGTCCAGTACGAGGACACCATCTCGGCTGTGCGTCGCGGTTGGTCCAGCGTTCCTGCGTCCCTCCGAATAGTTTTTGTCATGTGCTTTTGAAGCCAGGACACAAGGCAAGGCAAGGTAGTGGACAATGCAACAGGCCAGGGAAAGGGGGCACAGCCATGAATTTCCCCGAATGCAGTGCTCGAGGGGTAATAAGCAAGAGCTTATTGAGTCACGCAAAGATACGAGTATTGAACCGTATCTGCAGACCCCGAAGCTACCAAGGATGAAATGGATTGACTTGTTGATTGATTGCCATTATGGAGCTGTCTTTCCTGGTTTCCCCAGGTCCCTTGGGGAGACCAGAGCAAAGACCAGTACTGTACCCGCAGTCATTCGCCAGGCCTCTCCTTACCTCGCCTTGCCAAGAACCAGCTCGGCCGCCCAACCCCGGATTTTCGAACCCGCTGAGGAGCGTCGAAGGGGGCCCCAGCAGGAAAGCCCATGGAAGACAGCACCAGCACGGAGATGGGGTGGGACGGAAGGAAAAGAGAGACATTACAGCGCGCCGGCGTCGGTCAATTACTCCTCTTCTCGAATGATAATTGACTTCTCCATTGCAGCAATAACCGCGAACGGCAGCACAATGCATGGAGCGTTGCCAGAAAGCACAAAGGGCCTGATAGAGCGACTAGAATCCTGAGTAGCGTCTCAGCCGAAATTACCTCCGTCGAGCCACCGACGTGGCTCATCCAACAGACCATCTTCACATGCCGTGACATCTCCCACACCAGACGGCCCTGTGGCCCCTGGCCCTGACTTGCCTCTGCCTTGCTTTGCCGAACCGCCTACTGCAACGGGCAATCCCACGACGTAGCCAGACAACCTTAGAGGCCGTAGACTAGCAAAGACAAAGCGAATCCTGACGAGTCCACACCCCCCTCAGAGCTCCGCACGGGCAGAAGTGGCTTGCTGCACCAACCTGACATCCCGGTGACTGGTCGTCCGCTTCTGGCAGTCAGGCCCGCGCCGATACATCGCCAGGTTGTCGCCCTGGTATTCGCCCAGTCACTCTGGCCCGCCGTCCTTCCCCGGACACATCTGGGCCTTGACTTCAACCGGGGTACTTCGCCATCATGTCTCCTCATCCTTGCTCTTCACGCAGTCGAGACCTGGCCAGGGGGTCGCCGTCGCCGCTGGAAGGATGGGTGCCACGCCCAGTCCAGGTCCAGGTCCAGGTCCAAGTTCCCGCACCAGCAACCGTACCATCTCCATGCAACCCATCCGAAGGAAGGTAGCAAGCTTGTGCCTTGCCAGCCTCTCCAGCAGGTTCCTGGGGCGTCTATTCGATGTCCCGATGCTTCGCGCTCCCGTCAACTCGCCCGCCCCCGGAGCAATATCGCACCAAGCCCGCACCTCCTCCGTCGTCCATAAGAAGCCTCGTCCTCCAGCTTCTCTTCCGCCCTTCTCTTCTTCTCTCTTCATCCACATTCGCTTGGCATCATACAGTACACTCGCTCTTGTACCAATAATCCCCATACCTCGCTAATACCGGTTCATCCTTCCTCCAACCACAACAACCACCCCCAAAACCATCAAAATGAAGTCTGTCTACGCTATCGCTGCCTTCGCCGCCGTTGTGGCCGCCCAGAGCTCCTCCGGCCTCCCTGAGTGCGCCATTCCCTGCATCCGCGACGCCACCACCTCGGCCACCGACTGCACCTTCGGCGACTACTCTTGCTCTTGCGAGCCTGCCAACAACGCCGCCATCCGCGCCGCTGCCACCAGCTGCGTCATTGACGCCTGCGGTGTTGACGTTGCCCTCAGTATGTGCTCCCATATGGCGTCCACGTTGCTCCCGAGTCGTCCATGCTAACAAGCGCTTCCAGACGAGGTCATCCCCGCCACCGAGGCTCTCTGCGCCAACCCCCCCACCTCCCCCGAGGAGCCTACCACCACCGCTGCTGAGACCACCGCCGCTCCCTCCGCCGTCGAGTCCGCCGTTGAGTCCGCCGTTGAGTCTGCTGTCGAGTCCGCTGTCGAGTCGGCCGCTCCCTCCGGCTACCCCGTCCCTGAGGTCTCCTCTGCCGCTCCCCACCCCTCGACCACTGCGGCTCCCGCTCCCAGCCACACCGGCAACGCCACCGAGCCCGCGCCCACCCACGTCGAGGTTGACGGTGCCGCTTCCCTCGGCTTCATGGGCGTTGCCGCCATGGTCGGTCTCGCCGCCATTGCCCTGTAAGCATCTTCTCTTCTCCACTGAGAAAGAGTCACGCTCGCGGCGGCAGCATTGCTGGCAACGGTAACACGTTCTCCTGTTCGGAGACGAATGGGAGCACATTGGATTGTATACAACTCATTTGTGGTAATGGCATGAGGATTCGTCGTCATCGGTCTTCCGGCCGGGGACGGCGGTCCTTCCAGTGTTGGACAAAAAAATAGTATTTCACTCGGGCCTGTAGTGTCTCGCAAATACACCGACTGATACAATAATGTTAATGCGTCTGTCCATGAGACAACAGCAATCGTGATGAATACCTCGTCTTGTGATGGACTGTCAAACTGCTTTCCTGTTTCCGTGACTATCTCATGGACGAGTCAGCGTCGTATTCGACGTGCGGCGCAGCTGTAAGCGCGAGTTGCCAAGGTGGTCCTGCATATTGGTGGGTGGGATGGCCGACAACCTTCGTGAGGTGCCAGGCCCGGGTTGGGCGCTCTCCATTTTGATTCGACGGCGGCACGTCCGGGGTAAAAGACCAAAAGCATGATGCAACCTTGCGTTGTTGCTGTAGGCACCACAGTCAACACAGCCGGCCCTTACCATTACTCTCAAATATGTGTCTAGGAATCTTACCTTGAGGCGAGGTGACGGGCCCAGGTGAGTTGTTGTCGTTTGCCGTGCCATTCATGTCCTCGGGGGCCAGGACATCACTCCGATCTTTCACCCCCGGACAGAAAGAATGCCCCGGGCGGGGTATTGAGGTCGGCCAAACTGCCCTGTAATAAGCGCCGATCTTCATATCTGGGGTCCCCAGGTTACCTCCTCTGTCGCGTGGACCGAGGCAGCGAGGTTTGATGGCCATGTGATGCCTTTGCTTGTTTGTGAGGACATGTTCCCCCGGACCTTGCAGACGCGCGAATGGCTGACCAGGAGAGAACCTACTTGAAAGATTTGTTGGTCAGTCTTGTTTGTGATCCTTTCGTACCGTGGTCTGGCTTGTCAGGCTTCACTGACGTCGATAGTATACTGATGTGCTTGACATCGGATGGCCGTGCCGTAAGTTATTGCGATCATCGAAATGCCGCGGAGGGTTCATCGACCACGACAATGCATCTCTTACGCGTTCCACTCCTTTTCATCTTGGTATGGTTCCTCGTTCGCAACCTTCTCCAGCTTCCCGCTCTTCAACGCATCCCACCTCTTTTCATTCTCCCTTCGGTCCTCTTCTCCTTTCCATACCCTGCCATGGAGATGCCTTACGCAAACCTGTTTTCCATCACCTGGTGCAAAAAGCCAACAGGCCCATCGCGCCCACTGCCCCTCTTTCATACCGTTCCTTGCGCGTTGGCCGATAGAGTCCTCGATGAACATGCCCCTCCCAATGGCCAGTTGGCTCGGGAATACTCTCTCGAGATAATGCCTCCTCTCCACGACATGTGGCTTGTCGTGCCAGAAGTACAAGGGCGTCAGTGGCACGACTTCTCCAGTTGTTGGCGCCGGGTACCTTCCCGTTAGAGCGGCTGACAGGTCTCGCAGGACGGGGAACCGGGCGACATGCATCGAAGCCTCGTATTCGACCGTCCGTGGCGACGGCAAACAGACATAGCGGATTGGAGCTGTCGTGCTTGACGTGGAAGCCTGCATGGCGTCGAGGAGATTCGCAATGGGAATGTGCGAGTCGAGCGCCCAGTCGTGCTGGTGAATCCAGACATACGGTGTGTCGGCTTCGCGGAGGGCTGAACGCACAGCCAGGCCGAAACCGAGTCTCTTTTCGGGCTCCATGAAGGTGATGCGTCGGTCCCTGGTGCAGTGGATGTTCATGTCAACCAAATGGCCGCTGGAGCGCCCGCCGGGCGACCCATATTCTGCTCGTGCACGACGGACCTCCCAATCGAGGGAGGGCAAGCTGGGCAGCGTCTGGCTCAGAAACTCGCGCGTGACAAGAGCCTTCACATTTTCCTTGTAGGCGTCGTACACCCGTGCGCCTTCGGGAGTGACCTGACCTTTCTTCAGGCGGGCTCGTTCGACGACATGGTCGTACGTATCGAATACGACAATGACGGGGCAATTGAGCAAAGCCGTGCAGTGAGCGCGGAAGGAGGCGATCACGGCCGATAGGAGATCTGTCGTGGGAGCTGACGGAGTAGGCGACGTCGTGATGATTAGGGTCAGTAGCCTGTCAAGTAAAAAAATCGGCTGCTCTGGCTCCAGCAAAGACGGGGGCATGACGCCTCTTAAAGTCGGTGGTTTTGGGATTGTGAGGAACGATGGCGGATGAAGTTTAATCAATTGCGTGATTGAAATTTCCTGTGCGTTCACTGCTGACCGAGCCTCACCGAGACTTCACCTCAAAACAAAACATTTTGAACGCTTATTGACGGATGAAGGGATTATATCAGGACAAGCTCGGTCAGCCTTTTTTTTTTTTGAAGAGAAAGAAAACATCTACCTATATTTGTCTGCACTCTTTTCTTATGAGTTCGTGTCTCCCACGCAAGTGTACAGTCACACTTGCACGAACCCCAAGACCAGCTTAGATCTTGATGACAACCTTGCCAGCATGCTGTCCTGAGTACAGATAATCAAAAGCAGCAGCAGACTCGTCAAACGTGAAGACTTTGTCGATGATGGGCGTGAGTGACATGTTATTTTCTTCAATGAAACGATTCATGCGCTGATAATCAAGCTTCGAGCCCACGCCGATGCCCCTATGATGTGTTAGACCTGGCAACGGACGGGCGATGGACCTTCATTATGCTTATTGGGCGACTTACTGCACCTTGGCTAGTTTTCCCATCAAGGCAAGCAGGGCACTTGGCTCCCATCCTTGCCCAAACCCAGCCAAGAACCCCACGAGAGAGACGGTGCCACCTTTCGATCGTAGGAAACTGATGTCGTCGGGTATGGACGACGGACCTGTATTGTTAACCACGACATCGACACCTTTCCCATTGGTGATGCGGAGAATGTCCTCTTTCTGGCTGGAGGTCGTCTTGTAGTTGATGCCGTGGACATCGGATCCCATCTTCTTGATGGCCTCAAGCTTTTCATCTGACGAAGACGTGACAATAGCCTTCCAGCCGTTGGCGATGCACAACAAGAGCGCGAACAGGCTAACACCTCCGGTTCCTAGTCGTTTTTGTCAGCATCAATCACAAAAGATTGATGTGTTGCATCCAAAACGTTCGCCAGGTTTTGACCTACCTTGCATCAGAGCGACGGGATCCTTTCGGCTTGTTTCAAGGCCATTAAGAGACGACCATGCCGTTACGCCGGCGCATGTGAGGGTGGCAGCCTGTACATCACCAGTAAGTCCCATAAAGCTTTGCACGTTTCTCGCATCGCTACTGGGCTCCACCGGGCCTTTGACTCACCTCTTCCCAGGATAGATGCTTCGGAAGATGAACAAGCACTCTATCCTCGTAGACCGCATATTCCCGTAAGACGCCGGCCGTAGAGCCTCCAAGCGCGCAGTTCTCATCCTCTTCCAGGCCTGTAAAGTTGTTGATGTCAAAGATGGGCGCCACCTTATCTCCAATGGCGAAGTCGCCAACAGAGGAACCGATAGCAACAACCTCGGCGGCGCAGTCGGAACATGGTATGCCCTCATCCTCGATCTCGACAGGGTATCTGCCATTTAACATGGCCACATCGCGGAAGTTGAGCGATACGGCGTGAATCTTTACAAGGACATCGTGCGCTCCAAGATCGCCCGGGGTGGGAACAGGCTCAGTGACCTGCGTGACGGTTCGTGGGAGGTCACCGTGTGTCCGCCTGAATACTTTGGCTTCGGTTGGGATCGTCATGACTGTTTCGGAAATGATAATAACTCAGATTTGTACTGCATTTGCAACGACATACTGCATCAACTCGCGGGGCTTTTTATCAATTTCACTGCCTTCAAGAGCTGGTGGGGTTTGCGGCGGACTTTGGTGCGGACTTTCCACAGCAGTGAACAATTCCGATCAGCGGCGTCAGCTCCCTTTCGATGTCTGCTGGTGAACTGAGTAAGCTGAACACATGGGAGGCTGACCAAGCGACGTCATCGTCAGCGAGTATTAGTGATCTAGATTCGTTCTGAATTTTCATCAAGATGGCTTCCTTTA
>NW_003315025.1:265188-275309 GCF_000150825.1 Verticillium alfalfae VaMs.102
TTCGGCTCGCTGCATCGCAGCTTAAAACGCCAAGTACGTGGGGTTTCGTTTTGCTGCATCGACAATAACGATGTAGTAGCAAGGCCCCGCGATCTGGTGTGATGGTCGTGCTTGCTCATGTTCCTGCGAAAAGTGATGGGCGTTGAGAGATTTTGACCACAGTCCTCGATCAGCGTTATGACGAGCTGCTCCTGGCGACAGCTGATGATCTTGTCCACATGCCCTAATATTCACTTGGACCTTGTGATTCAGTCATGCAATTCTTTTGCAGCGCGATGTCTCGACGCACCACTAGCTTGATACCAGGAATTACTGTTGCCCTGCAGAAGTACCAGAGTGACAGCCCTGCATCTTGCGGCCACATTCATGGAATGTTGAGTAAATGTCAAGGAATATCCCTGCGTGTTTGAAATACTGAATGTCCTGGCCGTGACCTGGATCTAATCGTCGTGCTTTGCTTCCACCTCGACGAATTCGACATCCGCTGGTTTGTAAGACCCAAAACGACGGAGGGGAACGCCTTGGTTGAACATAAGGTCAATCTGCTCCAAGGACTTGCCCTTGCACTCGGGGACAAACAGCCACGTGAAGCATACAGACACGACTGCAACCGCGCCGAAGATGAATCCCAAGCGACTGCCGAGATTCGCAGGGTCAAAGAGGAGGTAAGGAATGGAGAAGTTGACGGCAAACCTGATGAGGACAGGTAGTGTTAGCACGGAACATCTTCGGCAGGTTATTACAGAACACAACTCACGCAGTGACAACGTTGACAATGGCAGCAGTGCGCTGGGATGCGTCCCGGAGATGGAGCGACGTCACTTCAGTCGTCACAACATATACTAGAGGTGCCCATCCCAGGCAAAAGCCACCGCCAAAGAGCGGCAGCATCGCGACTGTGGCCTTCTTGACAGCGACTGACGGATTGCTGATAGTACCTAAGCCACCCATGGTTATGATGGCAGCTGCCTGCCAGGCTGCGCCAGCCATGAGCAATGGCCTATCAAACAATTTACATGTTAGCACAGCGTTTGACCAAGCGGTCAGGGAGCCGGTCACAACTTACCGTCTGCCAACCCGGTCGTTGAGAAACAGTGAGACGCCACACATCAGCAGGTTGACTGATGCATTAATGATGGTCATGTTAAAAGGGTTGACGGTTCCAATGCTCCGCACAAAGATAGCGCCATAGGAGCCTGCAAACGCTTGGCCCGTTGCCTGCTGCAGGAAGTTAAGTGCCACAATAATAGCAGTCCGCTTCCTGTTGATACCCTGGAATATCTCAATGTATCGTCCCTGCTCTTTTTCCATTTGAAGGGCAAGTTGGAGGTCGGCGAATTCAGATTCGATCTCTTCAGGGCTCAAGGTTCCGGAGCGTAAACGAAGCAACGCACCGTGAGCCTTTCCGACTTCGCCTTTCGTCAACAGCCAACGAGGAGACTGAAATTAGGATGATAGGTGAGCAAAGTCCTGTACGTAAATGATTTTACGAAGAAGTAGACTGACCTCCGGAATTAACCACACGGTCGACATAACGATCATGGGGACTATAAAGAAGAAGCCTAAGGGGACTTTCCAGGCTGCATTTGTGGATAGAGTACTTGTCCCACGACAAATGCAATTCATGATAAGTCCTCCACACTACGGTAGGACAAGGTCAGCGGAGGTCCAAGATCAAAGTCTCGGAAATTGGCTGTTTACCATCATGCTGAACTGGTAGGAGCCTACCGCAAACCCCCGAATTGGTGTGGGTATGATCTCTGCCTGGTAGACAGGGATGACTGCTAGTTCCATTCCGATGTATATGTCTGAAGACAAGACTCGGGTTAAAATTACCACATAACTGGCAGGGCATCATCAAAGCGAGTTGAACATACAATTTAGGACCCGAGCGGCCATGATTTGCTCTCTGGTAGTTGATGTCACTGCTATTACGGCGCAGACGACAGCATGACCACTCATGGAGAACATGCACCATCGTCGACCCCAGCGTTCACTGATTAGACTACCAAGCACCACGCCTAGGTTGCCGTCAGCAATCATGTTCACGAGTCCAAAAAGCCAGAACGGACCAAATGCGAAACCAATGTAATTCAAGCTGTTGAACATTGAAAGCCATGCGGTTGGTAGTTCATATTTGCCGGTTCTCGTATCAAAAGAACCAAAATGACGAATGAACGGTTCCATCGCCTGAGTTGTTGTGTAACCATTGTTGTCGAAGCCATAATTCAGTGTCGAAATGGCAATGACTAGAGATGAGAGGGCCAAAGTTTTGTTAAAATGCTTGACGATGTAGTGGTTGGAAAGCATAAACATGATGGAAGAAGGGTCAGATGGAATATCAGAGTCTCATCAATGCGAAATGCTGAGCTACGTGAACATAAGCACATTGAAGAAGGAGTGTCTAAAGAGCGGCTGCTCCTCCATTCACCTGTGACTTATATACGATACCCCCTCTTCTCCGCCTTAGGTCGGGAGCAGAAAGGACGTGGAGAACCTTGCAAATGAACTTGCCAAATAGGGGTGGCGTCAAGGGCGCCCCGGCTCGTGTAAAATCAATCCCCAGATTCCTCTTCCGGGGCGCAGAGTATCCTCCGCACTTGAACAGTCCTCGACTCCAGACAAGGGCACCGTCGGCCCAGTTCTCTGGATGGCGCCGCCTCGTTTAGAAGCGCAACGATAGACCTTCACCTGATGTTGACAAATTTACATCGATGCAGAGATTCATCATGATTGAGTGGACTGACAAGTATCCCGCGTGACCATTCGCCTCCGGCCCTCAGGGCAGTCGGGGCAGTCGGGGCAGTCGGGGCAGTCGGGGCAGTCGGGGCAGTCGGGGCCTAGCGAACTTCTTACTTCAGGTAAAGTCTGGCATTTGATTGCCGACTTGTAAAATTTCCATGCACTTTTTATATCGTAACGTGACCATATATGTCCATGATGAGATTAACACATTCCTGATAGCCTCCTCTAAGATCTATGGCCTTCACTGCTCTTATCTCACAGCCCGAATTTCCGCAGCAAGGCCCAAAGCTGGCATAGCTTCGTCGAACCCACTTGGCACTCTGCGCACTATCTGTACCCGCTTTTCTTAGCATCTTTCCGTTCTTCACGTACTCGAAACCTTCCAATCGCCATATACGACAACCCGCAGCATCCCAACAATGAACGGAAACCGGGGCGTAGTGGACTCCTTTCTGGAGGAGTTAACGCTCCCAGAGAAAATTGATCTTCTCGCCGGAAAAAATATGTGGGAGACAGCCAGCATTGATCGACTTGGTATTCCAAGCCTCAAGACTACCGATGGACCAGCTGGTGTGAGGGGCAAGATCTGGAGCGGCGGCTCACGTACGACATTCATCCCGTGTGGCGTCTCGCTTGCCGCAACTTTCAACCTATCCTTGATCGAAGAGGTGGGTGAGGTGCTGGGTAAGGAAACGCGACTTAAAAATTGCTCTATCCTCCTAGCACCTACCATGAACATCAACAGGTCGCCACTCGGCGGTCGAAATTTCGAAAGCTTCGGTGAAGACCCAATGCTCACAGGCCGAATGGCTTCTGCTATAATTTCCGGCATCCAGAGCCAGGGCGTTGGGGCTTGTATGAAACACTTCGTCGCCAACGACACCGAAACCAACCGGTACAATGTGGACGAAAAGATTGATGACCGAACCCTGCGCGAGGTGTACCTTAGACCCTTCAAGCTTGCTCTGGAAGCCCACCCGTGGACTGTCATGACGAGCTACCAGAAGATCTTGGGTGAGCATGTCGATGCAAGCTCTCGTCTAGTCAAGGACCTTCTTCGCGGCGAGTGGGGGTTCGACGGACTTGTAATGAGCGACTGGGGAGGACTCAACGACACCATCAAAAGCCTGGCTGCCACAACCGATTTGGAAATGCCCGGTCCTGCAGTCCGGAGAGGTAAAAAGCTCCTCGAGGCAGTGAAGAAAGGAGATGTTGATGAAGGAACTCAGATTGATCAGTCTGTACGTCGCGTATTGACTACTATCGAAAGGGCTGGCGTCCTCCCCTCTTCACCAACCTCATCTTCGAGAGTTGAAGTGAATGGACCGGAGGATTACGACTCTGTGGCCGGGGAGCACGAGGATGATTCAGACCCTTCGTTCAGAAGGATTGCTCGTCAAGCTGCTAGAGAGGGCCTCGTACTTCTCAAGAACAAGACCATTCTCCCGATAAAACCGAAGAACCTGAAACGGATCGCCATTCTGGGACCCCAAGCGAAAAAGCCAACAGCGGGGGGTACCGGGAGCGCTGCCGTCAACCCGTATTACGTATCTTCACCATATGAATCCCTGAGCGAAGCCCTACTGTCAGAGAATTCTAATATTCATATCCAATATGAGAAAGGCATTCGCACTTCCGATGTTCCTCCCCTGCTGGGAGACCGCCTCCAGAATGCTGCAGGCCAAGGGTTGCGAGCAGACTTCTACGCCGGGCATAACTTTAAAGGCAACATTATCGAAACGACTTACTGGAAAGACTCTATTGTCTATCTTATGAGCGATGGTGATGTGCCTGCAGAGTTGGCCGACAGAGACTACTGTTTCCGAGTTTCTGGCGCCCTGGTACCTGACGTATCTGGGATGCACACATTCAGCCTGGCCAACATCGGTCAGGCTAGACTCTACCTGGACGATGAGGTTGTCATTGACAATACTTCATGGATAGAGACTTCAGGGCTTTTCATGGGCTGCGCAAGCCGAGAAAAGACTGCTCAAGTGTCGCTGGAAAACGGTCGCGTCTACCGCTTGCGGGTTGACTATGTCGCTACGCCACCCCCGGTCGAGGCTTACGATAACACTCTTTTTCACAAGGTCTCAGGAGCCCGCATCGGTCTTTTGGCACCTGAAGACGAAGACGAAATGCTTTCAAGAGCTTGTGATGCAGCAGAGAAAGCTGATCTCTCTCTGGTCGTTGTCGGTCTAGATCCCGACGAAGAAAAGGAAGGTGGGGATCGTTCGTCTCTTGAGATGCCAGAGCGAGTCAACAAATTGATCAAGGCAGTTGCTTCGAGAGGCGAACACGTAGCGGTCATCGTACAATCGGCTTGTTCTGTAGGGATGCCTTGGGTCCACGAGGTGGATAGCATCGTACAAGCATGGTATCAGGGCCAGGAGAACGGTAATGCTCTTGCTGACGTTCTGCTCGGGAAGCACAACTTTTCGGGAAAGCTTCCTGTGACTTTTCCGGTACGTATTGAAGACCACGGGTCCTCTCCATATTTCCCTGGAGACGCCAAGAATAACCGTACCGAGTATGGTGAGGGGGTTCTTGTTGGATACCGTCATTTCGACAAGCACCAAATTACTCCCCTTTGGCCCTTTGGCTTTGGCATGTCCTACACGCAATTCCGCTTATTTGGAGCACGAGTTTCTGGATTTGTGTCAGCATCGCAGAACTCCGAGGCTACAGCTACGGTTAGCGTCCAAAACATTGGGCCCTGTGATGGCCAGGAAGTTGTCCAAGTATACGTGTCGCCATCTTCAGAAATCTCAGTCCGAGGTTTGCAGTCATACAACAAGGCCCTCGGCGGATTTAACAAGGTATCTGTCGCAGCAGGTCAAACTCGACAAGTCAACATCAAAATCTCAAGTGAGGTCTTTCAGTGGTTTGATGTTGGTGATGGCATGGAGGATATAAAGGAAGGATCCTGGAGGGTCGACCCTGGAACGTACCGCTGCTACATCGGCAATAGCTCCGCCGCCGACTTTGACGAGGTCGATATTGAAGTTCGAGAATGAGGATCAGCTTCCATTATGCCACAGTGCATCCCGTGAAGCACAAACGTGGAACAGATACACATACAAATATACATTTTCTTAAAATGGCTGCAAACATCATCCTGGCGTAGCGCCTAGGTAGCAAGAATATCAAGCGACAGCCTTCACCTCGAGGAAGTAGCAAGAACAGCCAAGCGTATGGAAACTGTCGTATCATTCACCGCAATGACTACGCGTCGTCCTGAACTATGGAGTGTTCAAATACATTCAAGGGGTACATTTCAGTGCCAGCGCCCAGCAGATATTCGGTCCCGGGCATCGACCACAAATTCTCGTCGTAATAGCCAGTGTCTGCGGCATCCCCAATCAAGGGAGTAGTTGAGTCCATGCGTGCGTACCGCGTATTAACATCTGTTATGGCGAAGTTGTTGGCATTCCAGGTACCATATGTTGCTACCGTCGGCACACGTTGCAGCATCCGTTGGGGACCATCTGCCCTATGGGCTTCTGTGCCCGTGTTGTGGGCATCTGACCGATTTCGCTTCTCTACTTCTGAGAGAAGGACAACGGTTTTTTGACGAGATTCCTTGTTGTTGTGGGCTCTATCGGGGTCTTCGCTTAAGAACTTGATACTCGCAAGCTCTTCGTCAATGCTGAAGGCGAAGCCATCACTGTCAAACAAATCTTTGAATCAGCAGCTGAGATGATCACATCATCGGGATGAGGGAGATGATCACATCATCGGGATGAGGGAGATGATCACTTACAGTGTAGATTCTGTAGGCTCCCGTTGATCCTTTTGTTGCTCGTTCAACAGATTGGAAATCTTTTCATACGCGAGCTTTACTGTTGGATACACCTCGGCAGGGCAGCGAAGAATGTCTACATATGGTTGCAGGCAAGAGACTAGGTCTGCATGGAATGATGCTGGGACTTGTGATAGCACTCGCTGATGCAGATAAATTCGCCGAGTGGCCGATAAGATGCAAAATCCCAGCATTGGATCAGTTATCAAGACGCCGGCATCAACTTCCAAAACGCTTGTGATCAAAGACGCCAAGGAAATAGCTTGTTGAAGGCCGCGAACGCTGTAGTAATTCAATTCTGTGACAAGTGACGCTTGCGACCCCGAAACATTGTCTTCGCGCCTGTTTTGGGCGTCAAGAATGTCGTAGAGACGGCCGTTCACGTGGTACCACCAGACATGCAACATAATGAAGGTGGTCCGCGAGGGTGAGGATATCCGACGGCAGATGTTTCGTGCGCTGATTGAATAGCCTTCGGGAAGTGATGAGATGAACTCCGATAGCTCGTGCTCGAACCCACCAGCATTGGCTTGTAAATAGGACTCTTCGCCAGTCGTTGATTCAGCCCTGACTCTTAAGTTAGTTCCAAAGTACATGACACCGTTGGAAAAAGTATTCACTCACTCTTTAATTCGTCGATATATATCAAGAAGCCGTATAATGTAGGTGTATAGGCCCGCGCCTTCCTTATTCAAGGTTCTGATCGGCTGTCGGAGGCTGCCAGTTTCAACAGACGTTTCGTAATTGTAGGATCGCTCGTTGCAAGGCAACTTCAACCACATACTCTCACTGCGGCAACACGAAAGCTCAGTCTTACCATCAAGAGATATCAGGTCCATCATCCAGAGGCCCCACATGATACGTCGTCTCCATTCTTGTATGCAAAAGCCTTTCGATGCCTCTTCGTGGTTCAAGCGCATAGTATACGCTAGTCTCGTAGCAAAAGAGATGACGCCAATCAGCCTGCAAAACCTGCGAGAACTGGCATGATCGAAAGCAATGAGTATCAGTGCAGCAATGTCTGTTCGCAGAGGGCTGCAGTCCTGCTGAAGTATCTGTCTTTCGGCCTCTTCGATCCACCAGTGGCCATCTGAAGGCGTATGCGAGTTTTGTTGGACAATAAATCGTGATGCGACACCGCATATGGCTTTTAAGAGCTTAGGATTATGTCTACCATCAAGCCACGTCTGAAGAAGAGAAGGTTGATGTATGAAACTTAAACCAGGTATGGGGTGTATATACTCGAAAAACACGTCGAGGTGCTGCTTGATGATGGCATGATGAAGTCCAGATTTGCTGGTCACCTGTCAGTTTGAAATGTGATCACAGCGCAAGATAGGCTTTCGTTGCTTCTGTCGAGTTCACTGACCTCATGATCGTGGTCAGCGACGGCGTCGTGCTGCCCGGGGGTGTCAAAGCTTCGGATGATGGGGGTGTCTCGGCGGTGATACTGGTTGCCTCATTGGGCACATGATTGCCAGCACGAGATGTCTCGCTGTCAGTTGCTGTAGAAGCTTCTCTCTGCTCTGGTGAGACAGCGGGTATGGAGCTAGGTATCATGATCGAAGCATCGCGTGGTGGAGTGATCACAGTTGGCTCGCGGGATCCAGTACCTGCAGGTGTCTGGCGCGCGCGTCGACTAGGGCTAGGCACGCAATCGATCCCAAAGTTATGACATCTTTCACAAGGAGGTCGAGTCCCTTGACAGCGAACCTTTTTCTGGCGGCAGGGAAGGCAAGCTCTCGGAGCTCGTCGTCGAAGGACCGCATCGGGGGTATGCGACTGGTCGGAAGACCTTTGCGCCAGATGTTCAAAAGCCGTCGGCTCAGTAAAGGAACATTTGAAATTCAAGCGGCTGCAATTTTGACATCCGCCAAGAGTTCCATCGCATCGAACCTGCGGCCACGAGGCAAGGTTGCATTAGCTTAATTTGGCTTCAGTTTGCGGTTATCCTACTCTCTGCGGGGTCAGGAAGCCTGTCCTACCTTGCGACTCCGACATTGGAAGCAGATTTGCAAACGCTGGTGCGTCCCGGGAATCTGGTTGACCATGGCGGGCAGGTGAGCGGTTGCCGGAAACCGCAGATTGTATTGAGTGAGTCTGGGGAAGTGGGGGAAGAGAGATCAATAGGGATTCCTCCACATATAGGACCTGGCCCCCGACTGCCCCGACTATCCAGCTAGCTTCGCTTACAATATTGTCACACAGCTTGGTCTATTACTGAGACGAAGAGGCGAGTATCAGCGATGCCTAGTCATTCTACAAGCTCCCCGTTTTTTGTTTTGCTGAGAATAATTGGCGTTGCAGGTAGGTCCGAAAGCTAATCCCAAACCGGTATCATTATTCGTTGAGGCTCGGGATTTTGAGACGGGTGGCGTGGGTCTCGCGACGCCATTTACCCCCAAGACGTCATGTCCATGGGAATCAAACTGCACCTCGTCTAAGGTACGTTAGTAATCATATCACACGACAGCAATGAACTTGACTATCTAGTGCGCACTTCGACGATGGATCGGATGGCATCAGGTCGTCGGCTGGATCATGAAAATGGTCTTATAACAAGGAGTGGAGATTAGTCAAGGCGTTAGCAGCGGCACGGGGAGGATTCAGCTGTCACTACTTGAATCTCAGCATCAAAGTCACTGCTGGACATAGCGATATCGGAGCAGCCAGACTGAGCTGTACGCAGTTCTTACGGGTTAGACCCGGTGAAGTTATATAGCCCCTTGGGCTATACCTCCACGAATGCAGCCCAGTTGAATCAACGACGTTGATTCCACACGTATCCTTTTAGCTCAATTGGATAGTTGCCAGCAAGGCACTCACGACTGTGTGAGGGCTGCAACTGAGCTCCTTTGGGGGCCGACTGTAACAGCAGCAAGTGCCATGTCCCAAGAGGCTGCCATATCGCTCAGGAGCATCTGCTACTTCGCCAGTCTTCGTGGCATGTTTAGCATCTGCCCGCACATCATTTTCATGAGACCATGCAGTAATATTACCGGTAGATTATCCACCATAAAAGTGTTAAGATGTACATTCCATACTTCCGTCATTGTGACCAATAACGTCGATGATGCTTACTGTACGTCATGCCGTACGGCACTTTGAAGATGCATTTCTATCTTGCGGTAATCTTGACATGATGAAGTGTATTTCAAACTGATGGGAGCCATAGTCAAATGACTCGAAAAGCAAGCTTTCGTACTCAACTAATTAATGCTGCTGGTGCCTGCATTCTCGCAGACAAACAGCTGTTAACTGTATCTTGATGTTGTCTGCAGAGCCCATGGACTATGGTGGAGAGTCGCTGGATTTGAGTTTTCACGCCTTTTTCTCCGCCTCAGATGTGATTTTGGACAGCTTCTCGTTGTCAAGGTCGTTCTTGGCCACGGTTTCAACATCAAGGGTCCTGTCGCGAGGGCGGCCCTTCCTGTCAAAATCAAAGACTCTTGAAGCTTCCTCGGCAGAAAGACGCTTGGTCTCCGGAAACATCAAGTAGATAAAAGCAAAGTAGAAGATAAGAATGGCAATATACACACCATAGCTAGTCCGAGATGATCAGTGTCTGGGCCGA
>NW_003315025.1:275537-280567 GCF_000150825.1 Verticillium alfalfae VaMs.102
ATGAAAAAGAAAATGGGAATAACGGCTGTCCCAAGCGACCGCTGCTTGGTGTTCGCAAACCAGCAGACACCCCATAACAATGGCGTACGAGCATAGCATGCCGACAGTAGCAACCAGGAAAAGAGGTCGACGACCCGCCTTATCACAATAAACAGAAGCCATACCAGCGAGTATTAGATTCCATAGAGCTGTAGATAAGTCAGTGAATGTACCAGCCGTGATGGAGGGAGACATACCAAGACCCGTGTTGATGAGCGTGATTTGTACCGGAGAAGTTACTCCCACAGACCTCAGAATGGGGGCGAGATAACTAAAGGGTCAGCCAAGAACATGATAGAACTTTGGGAAACCCTACTAAGTAATGATGCCATTTCCCACCCAGTTCAAAGAGCATGCGAGAGCAACGAGCGTAGCCAGTCGTCGCCTGTTTCCAGGAGAGCGGAAAAAGTCCAAGAGACCCGCTTGTCGTTGGGACATTTCGCGCTGCAAAGCCGTGGTGATTTGCTCCACCTCAAACTTCACGAGGGCATCGTCTCCATCGCCGTTAGCATGCAAGTCGGCCAGAATCTTCCGAGCTTCGTCCGCCCGATCGTTCTTGATGAGCCACTGGTTTCTGATGTCAGAATGGTACAATGAAAAGTTGAGATGAGCTTACGCGTGGTGATTCCGGGCAGAAAATTGCAACCAACATGACGGCGATAGGACCAAGGATTTGCAGCAGCGAAGGGAAGCGCCATCCCCAATTGCCAGGAACGTACAGGCCAGCGACTGGATAAGAGAATTAGGCCTCACTTCATTGACAAAGGCCTTCATTCCTACTCACAAGTCATCAAAGCTGAGAAGAAGCTGCCGAAATACGCAAAGGTTTGGTAACAAGAGCCGAGAATTGGACGGAGACGCGGGTGGCTGATTTCTTGGATGAGCACGGGGGTCGCGACTTTGATCATTCCGACACCGGCTCCCATAATCGCACGGCCTGAACAATCAGTATCGATGCGAACAAGGGGGTCATACAGTAGAAGATCTCACCGCCGCACCACATGCCAATTGAATTGGAAAATGTGTTGACAAGAGCCCCAATGATCAAAACAACAGTAGAAATAAGGATGCACCAGCGTCGGCCCAGTTTGGTGGAGAGATAATCACCAATGAATGAAGTGAAAATTGATGGCAAGAAGAACGATGCAGCGTAGATACCAAGCAGGGCACCAGTTGGCCGATTGAAGTATCTGAGAACAGTATCAGCACGATGTCATTGAATACAGCGCACAGAGAAAGCACTTACTTCTGCCAAGAGGGCATGGCCTGAAAGCCGGTCAAAAGACTTGCTTGATCTCGAAGTGGATTAGTGATGGGCAGAGCAAGTGCGTATACGGCACTTGAACTTACATCCCTAACAGCGATAATAGTCAGTCCCAAGTCTTAGCTACCGAGAGTCGCATTACCAACTTACATTCGTGGCAATAACGAGACAAAGTCCCAAACCAAAGGCTACGTTGCGACGTAGGCCTGCATCCTTGTACCAGATGGGGTTGGTATTGTCTGGTAATAAGTCAGCGACAAGCCGCGTCAAATAAACATCGTATGGGCGGGTTCTCACTAGGCAGCTCGTGCCATTTCGCGTTGGTGGCCATTCTACAATCGTGTCTCAAATATATCTCTTGTGATATTGACAGAAGGTGTCTTGCATGCACATGCCTTTGGTGTTCCCCATGGGGTCCCCCGCAAGTTTTTATTCAATTTTCTACGCGCACGATGGCAACACACTATGGTGATGCTCGCTACTAAGTCATCAATCCAGTCCCTGGGTGCGCTTCGTATGACTGGGCCGGCCGGCCCTCTGTGGGTGCACCGCGCTCTGAAGTTCCGACTCCCGAGAGCCCCGAGAGCCGAGAGCCCCGAGCCCCAGCAGGAAAGGCACTCGGCAAGGGCCTAGCATTCATTTCGGGTGGCGTTGATAGACACTGTCTAGATTATCGTTCCGGGGGCTTCTAACCCAAGACTCGTTATTCTTGCGTCTCGCGTAGGCCTGTAGCACAAACTCTGATGACCCGCCTCGCCAAGGAAGAAAGAGCCTTGCCGATGACACTGGCACTGCACATCCAGCAGTATGGTGTGATCTAACCACCTTATTCCTACTTTCTCATTAACGGGTCAAATAATTAGGGATCATGCCATCTCCAAATCACGCACAAAATGCGACCCCCCAGCACATCGGTAGCCTCCGGCCTGCTTGATCCAGGCGTAGCCAACAGGGCAACGCCCACTAAGCGCTAATTTCCTTCTGGCTTCAGCCTCTTGCCGGCGGCGATTCTCTGCTCCAATCAATTCACCCATGATGCGGTCCAATTCTCCTTCATCTGCAGTTTTCTTCGCCTCGAGCATCGACTGGTAGTGCTCTTCCTGATCGCCCTCCGCCTTAGCATCCTTCTGCAGCTGCTCCCAAACTTCATTGCTCACGCCAGCATCGCGAATGCTGTCATTCTGGAAGCGAAGGTTGGGCCCTGGGCTCGAAGGAGGGGTCAAGTCGTCCTCCTTGGCGCCCTGTTGCGATGTCTCCGTTGTCCTTTCTTCATGCTGGTGCATCAACGTCGGCTCCGCGATTGGTGGAGAAAGGAGAGAGAGATCTGCTAATCCTGTGGTGAGTTGATGGGACACTCGCTTTTCACGGCTGTGACGTTCGTGCAGCATCTTCTGCAGCTGGCCGAGAACGACATCCTCTGAGACTAGGATACAGTGACCGCCGCCTTCTTTGAGACCCCGGAGGCCAACATTGAAAACAGCCTTGGCAAGGGTCTCGATGTCGCGTGCGCTCGCCCAGGATGTTTGTTTTGACAGACCGTCAAACAAGCGCAGGGCATCCACTTCAAACCGCCTTGACGGTCGCTCTAAGCAGCCGAAATTGAGATCACCCTTGGTTCCCTTCAGCCTTTGCTTCTGCTTTTGAAGCGTTCTCGTCAATAGCTCAAGGCAACTGCCTGGGTCGAGGCTATAAAAGTCAATGGTTTCAGGGAAGCGGCTTGTCATACCAGGGTTGACGCTCATCAAGCGGTTGATATCGTTCTCGTAGCCGGCCAGAATTATTACTAGCCTTCCTTCATACTTGTCTTTGGTGACGGCATCGACCAACTCGTCGAGAGCTTCTTTTGCAAATTGGCCATCTGCCAGACGGTAGGCTTCGTCAATCAGAAGCACGCGCCCCAGAGCTTTGTCAAGGAGCTGCTGCACTTTGGGCCCTGTCTGCCCAACATACTGTCCGATTAAATCCGTGGCAGAGCAATCGAGGACATCTGCGCTAGCCAAAAGGCCCATGTCCATGAAGACCTTCCCCATCTTTTTGGCCGTCGACGTTTTGCCTGTCCCTGGCGGCCCTCGAAATAGGAAGTTGAATGGAACTTGCCCTTTTGGATCCATGCCCAGAAGTCTCGACGTACGAACGATGTCTTGATAGCCTTGTAGGATTGCGACAATCTTCTCGCAGCCCACAGTGCCCTCAAACAGCATTGGGATGTTTGTCTGACTACGTTGCATGCGCTCGAAGCCCGCATCAAAGTCAACAGCTCCAAGAGTCACTCTGTGCTCTGTTTGGCCGAGAGACAATCGCTTCTGGTGGCTCCCTTTGGCTTGGTCAAGTAGTATGTCAATCTCGCCAGCGTTGCCAAAATTGGGTCGGTTGCGGGCCCGGTCCAGCACCTCGATGGCGACAGTTTTTGCTTGGTCCGTGGCCTTGAACCCTTGTTGCTTCAACTTAAGATCTAGGATCTTTCGAAGATCGTCATTGTCAAAGTCTTCAAACACAAAGGCAGACGCCAGCGGGAAGCGTCTGCTGAGGCCAGGGTTGACGTTTTGGAACATTTCCTCCAGTTGATCCTTGTATCCGAGGAGTAAGACACATCTGTCGTCACCAGGGGTGCTCTGGACCTCAGCTACAATGGTATCGATGACGGCAGTCCTGTAAGGGTCTGTAGTTCCCCTACCTTGCGTACCACCTCCGCCGTAGAGACCGTATGCTTCGTCGATGACGAGGACTTTGCCAACCGTGGCTGCGAGGATACCTCGAGTCTGCTGCTCTGACTGGCCCATGACAGCACCGATGAAGTCCGAGGGGTTTTTGACAATAACCTCTCCACTAGAGAGCAGCCCCAGGTCGACTAGAATTTGACCATAAATCTTCGCCACCGTGGTCTTCCCTGTGCCTGGGCTGCCCAAGAAGACGCGGTTGAGCGAGAACTGTATTACAGGCTCTTCAACCATTTCACGTTGATAGTTCGCCTGGATGGTGTCCAAAAGCATTTGTACAGACTCTTTGACCGAAGAAAGGCCAACCAGACCTTGCATTTTCCCCCATGCTTTAGAGTTCTGAAGCGCATTGGTCGGCTGTGGCCCGATGAGGTCTTCCTTACTCAATTTGAGGTCATCTGGTCGCAGTCCCTTGCGTCTCTCGCTCAGCAAACGGTCGGCTTGTCGCATGCAAATCCTGGAGAACGCGTTTTCGACAGCTCTAGCATTGCCGAACCCCTCCGTACCACGGCCCATCCCGAGACGGCGGGCAACGATCCGGCAGAACAGCCCTTGCAGGCCGTCTTCGACTGTCATTCGTCCGCCAAACTTCTTACTGATTTGACGCTCCAATATTCTCAAGAGTTCTTTGTCATCGTAGTCTTCGAACTTCATCTCCAGCGGGAATCGACTAGGGAAGCCAGGATTATGCGCAAAAAACGTCTCCATCTGCTTGTTGTAGCCAGCAAGGACAAAAACAATCATTCCTGTAAGATTTTCGACCTCGGCGAGGAGGAAGTCGAGAACAGCGCGACCTCCTGGGCTGTTGCCTGAAGACAGCTGATACGCTTCATCAATGAAGATGACGCCCCCTCCGTTTTCAAGAACCTTTTCAATCAGAGTCTGGCAACCAGTCACACCCATGGAAGCCAGCTTCGAGCCTGTGGTTTCTTCAAATTCACTGCCTGCAATGACTGCCAGCGAGGTAAGGAATTTAGCGTAGATCCTGGCCACAGTTGTTTTGCCTGAGG
>NW_003315025.1:280667-283929 GCF_000150825.1 Verticillium alfalfae VaMs.102
GTGCATTCCTAGGTCTTGTGACGGGCTGCAAAATCTCACCAGTTCCCGGGTTCCCCAACAGACTGCAGCTGAATCTCTCAACCTTGAGAGATATCTGTTGTCTGACTGATGTGTCGACCCTGTTTTTGATAGACAGGAAGTTCTGTTTGACCCCTTCGAGACCTATGAGGCTCATCAACGTGTCCAAAGCATCACATCTCGCGTGGTCAACCCGCTTCATTTCCTCCCATTCCTTTTGGGCGCCTGTGTTCTCGATCTCAGACCCAGCTTTAGGCTTGCTGGATGACGCTGAATTTGCCACAGAAGCGGCTTCATTCTTCTGTTCGGTGTCGACAATGGCCTCTTGTCTAGCCCGCGTCTGCTTCAGGGCCTGGAGATCAGCGCGTCGCTGCTCGAGCGTTTTATCTTGTTCTTGCGACGTCTTTTCGAATTGAAGCATACGACGCTCAGCCTCGATATCTTCGTCGAGTTGTTGAAGTTGGCCCCGATAATTGGCCTCTCGAAGAGTCGTTCGCTCTCAAGTTGAAAGTTGCGTTGCGCCCTTCTCTGCAACTCCTTTCTTTCTGACGATGTTCTTCGTCTTCTTTCAGGCACTTCCGGCAGCTTCCGGTCCCAGAACCGCATGAAGCTTCGAATTTATGCTTCCTGCCACAAAATTGGGTCACCAGTTGGCGACACGGCGTTTCACTATGGTCCAACAGACGGTGACATCGCCGTTGGCACGTGTGCAATCCGCATTTCAGCTTTGTTCCGCACGGCTCGGAGCACCCGCCATCCGGACACTTGAGGTCAAAGTCCTCAGGTCCAGCCAACATGACAATCCTAGAGGGATGCTGCTCACAGCGAACCCAAAAACCATCTTGGAGAAATTGCTTCTCGCGCAGAATGTTGAAAAACGGCACCCACACACGTTGACCCTGGGTAGATTTTATAAATGTGTCCAAGTTTCCAATCATGATCAGGCTATTCCGTGCTCGAGATACCAAGACATTCAGGCGCTCGGGTGCCTTCATGAACCCAATATCGCCTCTGGCGTTGCTACGCGTTAGTGACGCGATGACGATGTCACTTTCTTCTCCTTGGTAATTATCTTAGTCGCGTCAGCTGAGGTCCAAAACCTAGAGGCATGTGTCTCGCTGAATCAAGAATGGCGTATCCTTCACCAACTTACCAATGGTAGAGAGCCTGATTTTCGTCTTCGCAACCAAGCTCGCCGCGGTCGTCATCAAACCAGCTCTGATGAGCTCAGCAGAGTCCATATCGTTCAGCAATGGGTCGTTCTCCTTGCTCAGTTCGTCGCGAAGAAGGCATAGCTGGCCGAGGTAGGGAGTGAGCACAACCAGGTGTGAATTTCCATACCCCTGTTGGCCCAGGTACTTGACTAACTTAAGAACCAGCTTTGCTTCGAACGGATTTTGTTTGCTTGCACGATAGTCCACATCGGTTTGAGAGTAGGCACCAGCTCCGTCAAGCTCGGGCTTGTCGTGATTGATAAACATAACTCGACCCAAGAGACCTCGGATGATAGGATGCTCACGCATCTTGTCTCCGTCAAGCAGCTCTGGATACGTCATTTGTCGTACAAGCTGCGAGATGTCAGGGTGCATGCGATGCTGTTTGCAGAGAGTAGTGTGCCGATGGCCCTGTAGAATGAGTCGCTCGAACAAAGAGCGGTTGAGATCAAAACCGCCACCGTGCTCAACACTGAGAGTGTAGTTGTTAACCTTGGGCCGCAGCTGTTTATGATCCCCAATCAGGATGAGTTGCTGAACGCAAGGCTGGAGAGCCGCAAGGATATGTGCCTCGAGAATCTCTCCGGCCTCTTCGACCATGACAACATCAGGGGCAAACGCCGAAATGAGAGATGAGTGCATAGAAGCTGCAGTTGTCGTACAGCCTACGATGCGCTTCGTCTTGATGAAATTGCGCTTTGCCTCGGCAAAGAGATAATCCACTTGTCTCTGAATATCGTCGAATTGGTCGGTGAGCGTCTGAAGGTTCTCGATCTTTTCTCTGTATACAGCATTGGTCCATGTGCTGTAAAGAACCTTTCTTTGGGGTACAGGCATCCCCCATACAAGATGTTGGGTTGGCGGCACGTACGCCGATCTCGGCTCTGGAGCTTGAGCCCCTGTGTTCCACCGTCGGAGGAGGTAGTCTCTAGAAACGGCCTTGCCTTGATGGTTAGCCGTGACGAAGCCGTCATCACACTCCATCATGAGGAATGCGTCGTAGTGTGGTTGGTATTGTTCCGAGAATTCGAGATAAGAGAGCACGTCATCAGCAGAAATAGCATTGCGTCCAACGCTTCGGCAGGCTTGCTCGATTTCTGCTTGAAGGCTCATAGCCTCTTCTTGCAGCCCTCTGATCTCATCGCGGCAATGATTGCTCAAGTAATGCTTGCTATTGCGATAGAGGGAGTCGAATCGGATCGGCTCAGTCGCTGCAGTATATTTCCCACCGAGACGGATCATCTTCTCCTGCGATACTCCGGCAACATTAGTGAGGTCTTCCAGAAACTGATCCAGAGCGTGGTTGGTGTAGGTGATGATGAGGATCCGGGAGTTTCTATTCGCCAAGAGAAACTGAACTGCTATGGCCCCGATGAAAGACTTTCCAGTGCCGAAGGAAGATACCATTAGTTGGCTTGTGGCATACATGAGACGTTAGCTCCTCTGTGACACACACCTGGAGGTCCTTGAATGATGGAGAGTGGGCTCTCCAAGGCGTTTTTCAACGATGCCGTCTGTGATTCGTCTAGTAGGATTTTTTTGAGTCCCTTCGGGAAACTCAGTTGAATGGATGCGCTCGACTTGTTAAGGGTCGTCAACAATTTTGCAATTTCTGGGCTAGGAGTGAAAGAGTCGTTCATGGAAGTGCCATCATCAGGAAGTACCAGCAGGTATTTTTCAAGAGGCATATCCCTGATCGTTTTGAGTCTCTCAAGAACCGGCTCATACGCAAACACAGGGGTGTTTACAAGGACGAACCGAAGGTTTTGAGGGTTTCGGAAAGCTGACAGAGCTTTCGACAGCGTGTCTTTGCCAGCGAACTGTAGACCAAGTACCTTCTCTGCAAGTTGGTCGACGTCACGTACAGTGAAGGCGAAGCCGATGATCTCCTTTTCATTACACAGAGCACCAAAGCTTTGATGACCTAGGATCTTCTTGTCGTCGTTGAGCAGCTTCTTTCGCTTTTGTGAATCCATCTTATTCAGCATCTCAAGTCCTAGGCCGTTTTTGATGAGGAGTGCACTCTTTTG
>NW_003315025.1:284051-286031 GCF_000150825.1 Verticillium alfalfae VaMs.102
GCCAACATGTCCTCCCTCAGAAGGCGATATTGGTTGTCGAGGTGTATTTGTGGCCGAGTTGCGGGTTCGGCTTGGGCAACATCGCTTGCAAGCCTTAGAAAAGGTCGGAGGGAAGAGGCAAACTCGTCGCTTGTCGGATAGACGGAGATATCTCTGAAATTTGCAGTCGTTGTCATGCCGGCCGCCCGGCGCCTCCCCGATGGGTCCTGACTCGACGGCAGAGTTGAGTTTGAGAGCCCTTTGGATCCGATATCCAAGCTCGCGGACTTTGGGGTTGGTGTCATGGAGGAATGAACGTTTCTCCACGGCGGCGACCAAGCTTTCGACAATGGAGACGAGTTCCTGCCCAGGCAGGGTGACAATTTCGAGAGACAGCCAGGCAAAGACCTCGGCGTTTCCGTACTGAAGCGTGTCATCAAGCCATAGCGTCAGGAGATAGTTCCAGGCAATCGGGGGGTTCACAATCGCCAAAAGTATTTGGCGTAGAAGACTGCCCTCGTGGATGGCTCTAATGCCCGGATGTGCCAGGTATTCCAAGAAGGGGACGACATGGGCGGTCAGAAACACGGGTGAGGGATCGGTTCGGACGCTTGTGCTTATACCACGAATGCCGTGCTCGCTGGCCACAATGGTCTCAATGCAAGCCGATGGGTCCGGCTGAGCCCTCACAGCTTCCAGGTAGAGGCGAGCGTCGGTGGCAGTTGAGACAGTACGGTGCCCCGCGACGATGTCTTTGAAGGTCTTTGCGAGACGTCTCGTACGAGCTGGGTCGATGTTCTCGGGCTTCATGCTGACCGAATGGGACATTGAAATGCTTGGTCAACACGGTGGTGGACAGCAGCTTCTGGTAGAGAAGGACTGTGGTAATATAAGGAAACGCCAGAGGCCTTGCAATCGATAAATCGATACGTCCAACACGAACAGATGGCTTGCTTTGATGGGGAAGGTCCTTCTTTAAGACGGTGAAAGGATGTGTTGATCTTATCGTTGTTGTTGGCTTTCCGAGAAGAAGTAATTGATGAAGGAAACGCCTTGGGGATCGAAAGTTCCGCAAATGTCTAAATGAAAAAAATAGACTAGTAGGTGAAGATATGTGTGGCCAATGACCAGACCTTCCATCCTGAGCATTGCGTGACAAGTTGGTCCGTTGGTCTTCGACTGGCCGGCAGGGTGGTGGTCAGGCATCGGCCACTTGGGCGCGGGTTACACCAAACGTAGCAGATCATGGTAGGCCTCCCGCATGAATTTCGGCCTCCTGAATGGCCGCAAGGCGCATCACATGCAGAATGTTGCAGCCAACAGACGAACGTCATAAGTGCTGTCCGTCGGCGCAGGCAGCCTGACGAAGAAAGATAAAAGGACAACCTTGGGTGTAATAGCGGATGTGAAGGGTCACTGAGGACACGAGAAATAGCTCCAAGTTCTTCCTCCTCAAGTCGCCCGTTATCTTATTCCCGTCTACTCAATAACAATGTCAGCTAATCATAGAGGCTACAGCTCAAACTTCAGAGGTCGGGGAGCAAACCGCGGCCGATATGGCTGGCGTCGGGGTCCATCCATGCCGCTCGCCTCACCAACACCAAGCTATCCCCCCCTTCCACTTGGGCCCGAGATCGCCTGCATTTCGGTCGCGAAACTAGCCAAAGACGATGCCATACCTGTCGAAAAAGCACGAGTATCCGCTTGTCAGCTTGTCGCATCGTACAATTGGCTCGACAAACCCAAACCTACGATCATCACCCCCGGCTTGCCTCCTCGGTGGAATCCCCCTTCCGAGCCTCCCCAACTCAAGGAAGATTCAGGGGTCTTCTACCGAGATCGTAATGCCAGTCGCTTGCCCTTGCACCCGATGGAGCCAGCCATCGAGTCCATCCTTCTTACACGGCCATCTTTCGCCGTCGTCTCGTCGACGCCCATCGACATCGTCGCGTGCGGCAGCACCCTGGGCAACCTCCTCCGCTTTACGAGTGGTGATGGAAT
>NW_003315025.1:286171-295282 GCF_000150825.1 Verticillium alfalfae VaMs.102
CCATTGACGGCATACGTGGGTACGGACATACGTTTCCTGATGCGTACACACCTTGGACCGCGACGCTCGAGGTTCGGCATCGCACCAGCGGATACTGAGCTACTGTTTCGGCGGTCTGCGCTGTCTCGTACGACATGAAGGCGACGGTTACCTGTCCGCGCTCGCAGGCGAAGCGGCAGCCACAAGGGCCGGGCCAGCCAGTCTGGCTGCCGAGGAGTCGACAACAGTCGCCTCAGGGCACTCGCCCGTGGAGGACCTAGCTGCGAGCCTCTCAGCAGAAGCCATCTCTCCCGCCATTCCCGTAGATGGACCTCTTACCGTCAAATCAGCCGGCCGAGCCATCCCCCAAAGGGCACTGTTTGATCTCAAAACTCGTTCCATCAAGAGCATCGATGTGGACCATCTCGCCAAAGAGCTGCCCCGCCTCTACCTGTCCCAGACGCCAAACTTCATCCTTGCACACCACATGAGTGGTGTCTTCAAGAAGATAACCATTTTCGACGTCCGTTCTCGCCTTTCCGAGTGGGAGGCTGCGTCTGCAGAGCCTTTGGGACTCCTTACCGTGCTGCTGCGTCGGGTGCTCGTCCTCGCCCGCGAGAGACACGATGGGAGACTCGAGCTCACGCGCGGCGAAGGAGAAACGGCCATACACGTGAGGGAACAGACGCCTGGGCTGCCGGGCGTGCTGTCCTCTGGTTGCGAGGCACGATGGAAGGCCTGGCTGGCCGGCGACGGCGATGACAGCGGAATCGAGAAAAAAGATAACGCTCACGGGGCGGATGATGAGGAGGTTGACTTAAGCTGGGTTGAGAATGACGACGACTTCACTGCATGCACAGAGAGTTGTGGATACTGCGGTTATTGTACATATTAGGGTTGTGAGAGGTTGCTCGGCGTGATATGCCTGGCACATGGTTTCGATATTGGCATGCCGAGCGTGTTGCAGCTGAATCGGATCGCCGATAGGACAGTCTATGTTCAATGGCAATCGAAGATAGGTGCTCTCATCGAAGACCCTCGTTCTTTGTGTGGTCGTGTACTCAGGCTGCTGCGTGCTGTAGCTGATGTGATGGTCAGTCCAGATCGTTACTGTCTTGGGTGGCACCTGGAATACGACATCGGAGGTGCTTTGGCAGGCAGCTCTCGTACAGCTGACGAAGTGACTCAACTGCGTGGATAACGATGCCTTCGAATGCGATTCGAGAAATGCCATCGGTCGCTTCCGGGAGTGTGGTCGATCAAGCTTAATCAACTTGTTTCCTGGTCCAGCATGATGCAAAAACTGCTAAGCACCATGCCGCTGTTCAGTCCGAAGAGGCGTCTTGCCCTCACCATATTGAGCATACTGGCCTTTCCCTCCTCTCCAGACAAGACCAGATTTGCCGCATGCCGCCGCTCCTGCAAACTGTCCGCGAGCCACTGGCTTCGAGTGTGCGGCAACCAGCTCTCCTTGGGTAGTCCATGACTTGGGTGAGTCTGGGTGTCCGCCTTGGCGGCGACGTATCTCGATCAGAAGCTTTTGCTAGCAATCCGCATCGGCGCGCGTCCGCCATGCCCAGGCTTGAGACCTCCGCGGTATCGCAGCTCGAGAAACCATGGATGCAACGAGTGATAGCCCTCCAGGCTGTCAGCCTCAGACGTGTTCGGCCCTATTGGCTGGCTTGCGCACAGGAGTGTTGACCAACGTAGTCGAAGGCCGAGCATTGGGTCTTGCGGGCGCAGGCGCCTGAAAGTCTGTTCTCGTGCGGTAGAAGCATGAAGAACGCTGGACTGCGGCATTTCGCACTCTCCAGGCCCATTAGGAGACATGCTTGAGGGCTAGCATTGGAACGGGACAAATAGAGCCGCTGGTGGATCAAACTTGGTTGGTATTGGGGGCGTGAGAGGGATTGTTGGGCGGAAGACAAGTTGTAGCTAAAGTAGTGGGTCCCGACTAGAATTACAACATGCGGTCTCCCACATCAGTGCCATGATACAGACTTGTGCGACTAAATGACAGCGGTGACCAAAGAACTGATATGAACAGGTCGCACGTCGAATCAGTCATACGGCACCCGTATCACTATATGTTTCACGTCCGCATCAGCTTGCCATCTTCGTCAAGCCAAAGACCGCTGGCGACAGCCTCCGGCTAGTATAAAGAAAATCAGGTAAACAAAACCAGGCTGCCGTCGAGGCATTCCCGTCGAGGCATTCCTTCGGCTGAAGCGAGATCAACCTTGAGGGATACAGCAACGGTCCTACAAACGCTAAATTGGTCATCACCATGCAGACCAAGCACACCCTGTCCGATAACGCCATAGCAGTTGGTGCTGCTCCAAATATCGCTGCGCTCAACGCTCGCGCGAGTGCATGTCTCCCGTATTGCCTTCGTGCCACTCCACCCCGTGTCCTTGTGAGGTCCGTCTACCCACGGACCCTGTCTCCGTAAACCTTTCATTGCCGCTTAATCCGGGTATCTCTGTCTGTAAAGTCTGGTCCCTCTGAAGGGGGCTTCATCGCGCAAGTCGCCGTAAAGACTAAGCATTTCGCATAAAATCGTACATCATGTCGCTCCTCGTCCAGTCTGATAGGCATTGATGCGCACCGGTCAAGGAGCAGGTCCAGTCTGAGAGCTACTTCCGCTGCCGTAGTTGTGAGGGCTGGTCAACGAGGCGGTGCTTGCCCCTGGGGGTGACGCCTGCCGACCAGTCGAATCGCTCTGCCCGGCATTGGTGCCTTGGGGCGAAATCATCGTCGCGGGGAGTGAAGATGAAGCCGAGCTGAGACCTGCGGAATCGTATCCAGAAACGGCCGTTGGCTGCGATGGTCTCGAGTGGGCAACCGCATTCATGATGTGCTGAAACGTCGCCAGATTGGCTTGGTTGTGCGGAGGGAGTTGGTAGATGGGCGGTGGGGTCGGCATGTTGGCAGATGGCACGGGATGACTGGGGGGAGCCGGAGGAACGCCAGCAGCAGCGTTGCTATTGACCAGGTTTTGCGCGTTCATCGTCGGAGGCTGGTTATCCGCCCCCATCTCGTTGCCGTCGGCATCCAAGACCTCTTCTTCTTCAGTACCTTCACGCTCTTGCTCGTCAATCTCGCCGTAGGGACCCTCGATACCAAGTAATGTGGAGCTGCCACCGACGTTGGGCCTCATCAGGGAATTGGTATGAGAGTCTGCCATGCGGGAGGCCGACGGCGCGTGGCTGCGCTGGAACCGAAGGGGCCACTCTCTCAACGATGCGTACTCATCATCCGTGTTGACGTAGTCGCGAAGACGAGAAACGCCAGCGCCCGAGAAGACGCAGAAGACGCCACGCTGATGCTCAGTAAATTCTGAAAGAACCAAAAATGTCAGCAAACTGATCGACAAGTATGACGGTGGAAAACGAACCTGACGGTGGAGGTCGGCAGAATTTACTGAATTCCTCTCTCAAAAAAGCGGTGACGCCCGTCAGACTAAGGTGGGTAAGTCGAGGGCAGTAGTTGAGTAGCTTAATAATGCTCTGCAAACTATCAGTACAGGTATCTTTCTTTTAGGTTGTCCCATATCAACTCACTTTGAGGGTAAGGTTGGTGCAATAGCTGAGGTGCACACGCTCCAGGCTGGACGCGTAGTACTCTTCGCCGATGACAGCACCATAGGCGTCGCGGCGAGCCCGGGGCCGGTGATTAGCGCGGGCAAGCGCGAATACGGACTCATCAGTGATACTACTGCACTTGACGAGACCGATACGCTTGAGCTTTGGCAACTGGGCGAGGCGAACGACGGAATCATCGGTCAGAAGCGTGCAGCATCCGAGATCGATATATCGTATTCTATTGCAGTGCGCCACGAGGGTTTTGACTGCCTCGTCTGTGATGTGGCCGCAGTGACCCAGGTGCAGATAATGCAAGTTCTTACCCAGCTTTGCGATGGCATGTACGGCGACATCGGTGATGTTGCGGCACTTGGCCAGGACCAGATTACGAAGACGAGGCGCGGCTTCGATGATCTTGCTCACGGCGGCATCAGTCAGGCGAGCGCACGAAGTCAGATCTAGGATGCGCAAGTGATCATATGTCTTGCCGAGGGGCAGGTTCAGGAAGGCCTGATCATCAATCAGATCACAGCCAGCCAGGCGCAGCTCGCGGAGGGACTGGCCCTTAGCGACCAACGCAGTGATGGGCTCATTTTGGATTTGGTTGCACTGGTGAAGGTCGATCTCGAGGATGTTAGGGCAGTTTTCGGCAAATGCTTGGATCGCGACATCCTGCAGCTGGGCGCACTCGTTGAGTTTAAGCTGTGAAACACGGAAATTAGCATCCGTCTCGGGCGGGGAAGCGATGAATGGGCAGAGGAGGGTAGGCTTACTCTCTTGATGTATCTGCAGCTCTCTGCCAGAGCGATCATGCTCTCGTTCGTAATGTGACGGCAGCCGGAAATATTAAGGCCCTGAAGTCGCTTGCAGTACTGAGCGATGGTTCGAATAGAGGCATCCGTGATGTTCTCGTCTCCCGAAACATCTAAAGCCAGGAGAGCCGTGGCGTTCTCAACGAGAGGCACAAGGCCTTGGTCGGTCAGGTTGCGGCAGTTCGTCAGCGTGAGGCGCTCGATGCGGCTGCAGACGGAGAGCGGAATAACGCTGCCATCGTTGATCTTATCAGCGAGACCGCTGGCAGCAAGGTTCAGCCGCTTGATAAAGTCGCGGTATGCGAAGAATGGGTTCTTCAGCTGCAGAGTCTGGCAGATGGACGAATGGTTCCTCCAGTTGGTGCAGGCGGGGCGATGCCACAATAGATCGACAGCATTCTTGGCCCAACGCTTGCTGACCAGCATACAATGAAATAGGTCGGATGTGGTGTTCAGCTTGGCAAAGACGCTGATGATGATCTCGTTGGGCAGCAGGGCTATGCCAGTGAGACACTCGTCGTCCACGTCGCTGACCTGCATGTCCTCGATATTTGGCACGCCGAGGGAGGATACAGAATCGTTTCCGCCGTGGAAAAAGTCGGATTCTTCGTTGTCAGCCGGAGCAGGCGAGTTTGTCGATGAAGAAGATCGAGAGTCTTCAGGGTGGAGGGGCGCGCCACCGCTGCCCGACGACTGGGCGGCTATCATATCGAGGGATGGAGCCGATGGCCGCATAATGGGCAAAATCGGGTGGCGGCAATCAAATGCCAGCCAGACTCGACGAGTGATCCGGAAGCTGAAGAAAAAAGGACGTCCTGGTGAGGATAACGCGCCAAGAAGATGTCGAGGTCGTGGATGGTTCGGGGCTGTCGGTGTCCAGACGAGGCAAGGTGAGGGGGAATCGAGAAATCGGTATTTGTCGTCAGGGATAGCTGCACGTACGAAGCACCGGGCGCGAGGTTGATTATCTCTCGGTGTCTTTGGATTATCGGTGGTCAGAGGCGTCGGGACCAGAAGCTTCTGAGCTCTCTGTTCAGAAAGAAGATGAGTCGTACGGGAGAGATCGTGGGTTGGGCTGTGTGGTGTTGCCAGGAAGAGGGACGGCAGGCGAAACCTGGCGGAGTCAGTGGGTAAACGCCCGGGCGACACACGTGGGGCTCTCCTCAGCCTCGCGTCCACTAATGGGTGGTACGTACACTATGTGCTCTTTGTTGATCTCCTGAGGTGCGGGCTGGAACGCAGTGAATCACAATCACCAGTGCCCTTAGTGCAGATGCATCTGGCTTGGCCAGGAGAAGAGGGCCATGGTCCTCAAATAGCAAATTACATGGCTACGGATTTTCTGATAATTGTTTTCATTTTCACTCCTTCCTCTCGCGAAAGATGTGGATGCTACGATCGGTACCAAGTTCCGGGGCCAGCGAGTAAGTGCAGTCTAGATTTCAACGATGGGTACACATTGACGAGTCGGTAAAGGCAAGGGACTGGGTAAGCGGCGGAAGGGCAGGGGCAATGACAGTGGCACCGGCCACGCCGAGACAGGAAGGGCGCCTGCTCCCTCACCGTCGGATCGAAGCAACTGCGCTCCACATTGGCCACCCGCACCTGGCCAAAGCAGGTCGGTCCGGCCGGCCTACTTAGCAGCGTACCTAGGTAGGAACGGGACGCGACTGCAATGAGAACCATCACAAGAAGTGCTTGCAGCGCATCAGGACTGTGACTATCTAGGTACCTACCATAGCATCCGTCAGCAGGTCAGTCAGACTGCTGGGCATTTTGACGATGACGGAAGAAGGGCCCATGTCTCAAGAGGGGGTGTCATGTTTGAATCCGGCCGTCACCTGGCTACACATCACGAGTCTCTGCTTTGGGACGACTGTTCCAGTTCATGCCGTCCCGCCAGAGTGTAGACGAAGCATTCAAGCCGTCAGAGTATGTCAGCATCTCCATGGCGATTTTTAATGCGACTCTTGCTTCGAATGGTGTACATGCATCCGCGGTAGGTAGACTTTAGTAAGACGCCGTTCTGACCCCCGGAGTCCGATGACTGCACTTCCAGCGACCACTTCGAGTGACGAGTGTGCTTTTTTCTTTGTCTTGACTGCGCATATTTCAACACTCGCCTTCAGTATCCGTTGGGGATTGCAAGGCATGTTTACAGGCAGAATGCCGGCCAGATCGACATTGCGATCAGCCCAGCCCAGTTACCTGGATGCAACGCCGTGGAGGCCGGGACGAACCGCCACCAGTCAAGCCACATGAGGGGTCATCTCTATTGGCCTCGACACCTGCGCTTCCCGACCGGCGACTCCATCGTGAGATGGCTATGCGGTGCAATCAGCGACGCTAGGCCTTTTACGGATGCGCTAAACCGTCGAAGCCATGACAGGTATCTGGAGAGATGGACTGTGATCGAATATCGCTTTGCTGGAGATTGCGATTCTTAGCGGTGAAAGCGTAGTCTGTCGTCAGAATTTGATTTCAAACTTACACTACATACACCTAGTTATTACACACCATGCTCCCGAGATCAGATTGAATCAAGGTTGCCAATGTGTTCCTGATTAAAAATGTTTTCGCAGCATCGACATGTAGAATCGAGATCGCTTCGTAATTTAGCCATCGAGTATAGTAGCCCCGTAAAATAGATAGCAAACATGACATCTTCATAGTCTCCCATGCCTAATGTATAACGAGGATGACAATCAATGGCCTGGATCACATGATCCTCGTTATCCAAAACTTGACCGTCTACCAGTTCTGAAAGACTTATACTCCGAACTTCCTTCAAGTGCTTGACTAAGCCGGCATTAGTCTCGTTTCAAGTTGCAGGAACGTCAAACCTATTGTATCTGATGCAGTTGACTGATGGTTGTGTTTAAAAGCTCATTGTTTCAAAGCCCCTTGTTTGCTCGACACATATAACGGTTGTTCATATGTTTATGGTTGTTTCAGGTGTCAACTGAAGAATGACAGCTCTGGCAAAAGGGAAAAAAAGAAAAAAAAAACTGCTATCTCTTTGGTTGTGTCAGGCAGTGTATCATAAAAATGACCATAGACGTTGAACACCGGGAAGATGTCAGCGACCTCATACTGCCCGGTCCTACTCACCTGTCGAGGCGAGTCAAGGTGAGTTTCAACCGGAAGCTCGGGGAAATTCGTTTACAAGCACAGTTGAGCAGACTTAATAGAATTTAACAGTCATTGCAAAATGCAACAGTTGGTGTGGTCATCCCAGGACGCAGGACGATAGCTGTACACTGAGCCAACCTCCACAACTGGTACGTATCTGTCGGGATTGTACATTTCCAAGCACCTGACCTTAAGGGAAATCGTTAAACCACAAGAGAGTCACGGGAAGATTTTGAAAATATTGAAAAAGAAGAATGCGTGCTGCTTCCAAGTGTTTCTTAAGAGTCATTTTCTTTGATGTGTTCACAATGGGTGCTGAACATGCAGGAGATTTGGGTATCACTTGAGATTTCAAATATTTCGAGAACACCTCTTCCCAGGATGAATATAATAGTATTGAAACCCATGAGCCTCCTAAAGGAAATGTTCCTAAAGGGAATGTATTTTTCCACTATCGCCCACGTCACAGGCAAGCGTTGACAGCGATGTTGATGATGTTGGGGGGCTGAGGGTAGTAAACGTTATTAGAGGTCACATGACCACGACGTCATTCGGCAAGGGCCCATCTCTTCGACGATGCGTGGATCATCATACCATGGGAAGAGCTTGTCTGCCCAAGCTTTCGAATCGCCGTCCATCAGCACGCCTGTCACACCACCTAAGCGGGTCCTTTCCACCTAGTTTCCGATGCGGCTCAGGATTCCACGACGGACCTCTTTACCTGCCTTGGAATCTTTCTTGCCCACTGTTACCGGAATATTTCTCTTCTCACACCTTGTTTGACACCCTCCGATTAAGCCCAGTATGATGCGCAGCGCCCCTCTCCGCGCCCTTCCTCGGGCTGCCGCTCGCACGAATACCCGGAGTGCCCCTCGCCGAACCTTCCTCCGTGCCCGCGACCCATCACGTCCCCTTGAACGACTGGATATTGGTCGCCTATCCCGCGCTCGCAACGACTACGACCGCGACCGTACTTACTTCCTCGCGGCTGGCGCCCTCGCCGGTGCCATTGGTATCGTATTCACGGGTACAAAGCTCTACAAGGCCATTCAGGCAGAGAACAACAAGAAGCGCAAGGCGGCCGGCGAGCCCGCGGCGGGAGTCACACAACTTGACACCCCCACCGTACCCTTGGAGACGTTCACGACCGACGGCGGCGTCAAGCGCAAGGTGGTCGTGCACGACGAGGACGGATATGAGATTGTGGCCCACGGGCAACAGCACTGTGCCCGACTTTCCGCGCCACCTCGAAGTGCCTTCCTCCCCCGATGCGAGCCAGGCCGCTCAGCCCATCGCCGCGACGGTCCAAGACGACGCCGGCGTCGAGTACACCCTCGTCGGTCTTGGGCTGCGCACTGTCAGCTTCCTCTCGATCGGCGTCTACATTGTCGGCTTCTACGTTGCGACAGCCGACATTGCCAAGCTGCAACACCACCTCGTGAAAAAGGTGAACCCCATCGCCTCGACTCTCATCCCGTCAGAGCGCGATACGCTACGCCAGTCCCTCCTCGATCCGGCCGAGAGCGAGGCGACGTGGACGCCCTGCTGCAGGACCTCCAGTGCCGCAGTCCTTCCGCATCGTGCCCGTCCGCGACACCGACTTC
>NW_003315025.1:295623-305115 GCF_000150825.1 Verticillium alfalfae VaMs.102
TCCAACATTTCAATGCTCGGCAGCATGTGACTGCATTCCTAAGTCTATTCACACATTCAAGCATCTTGCCACGAGGAGCGAGGTCTCTCTACCGCTCATAATAATAATCTCGATCCTAGGGTCCTCCATCAGCGCCGACCCAAGTACTGTACGGCTATGAAAGACGTTCTTACGCCTTGATGGCGTTGGCCGCCTGGACGAGCTTCTTCAACTGGCCATTCTTGGACAGGGTCTGCAGGTCGGAGTTGCCGCCAAATGTGCTTCTTGGAGATGTAGTTGTTCGGCACGCTGCGCTGGCCAGAGATCTCCTCGAGAGCGTCCTGGAGGGCGGCACCATCGTCTGTGTGGGTTGTAAGCACAATTGTCTTGCAGAGAGAACACGAACGGACCGCAAAGCAGGAGTACATACCTCGGGTGTCCAGCTCAACGGTCAGGAAGTCGGCGCCGAGGTCCTTGAGAGTCTGCTTGGTGGCCTTGCAGTATGGGCAGTAGGTCTTGGAGAAGACGACGACGGCGTTGTCGTCGATGTACTTCTGGACGGTTTCCTTGGCTTGCGACATGTTGATGGCTGGTGCGGCGGAGAAGAAGCGGCGGATGAAGGACATTGGTTTGGAGGGGTACGTTTGTTGGCGACGCAGGTGGCCGCGGTACGGTGGATATATATGCGGCACGAGTCTCTTAGTGGAGGGGCTCCGAAGGTGGTGACGGCGATGGGAGGGTGAGCTGCACGGGGATTTGTCAGGTACTCGTCTCGACTCGGCTTGCAGCTTGGATGGCGCAATTGGTCCCTTGAGCCTCCGAAGCACACAGAGGCCGGAGAGTGGATCGAAGCAAGACGCGCTTACCGGTAATTGCAAATGGTGTCAAATGGGAGTGTTTGAAGGCTGGAACCCGGGAACTCCTGGAAACTCTGGGCTTGCGACGGAGATGATGTACTTAGGGTCCTGTGCTTGGGATTCCATTTTTCGAGATGCCGGCCCTCGGATGTGCTGATGATGTAATGAGCTTGTCCCCAAGCTGTGCTGAGGACGCTAAGACGAGGCAAGTCTACTGTAATGGCCAAGCTTTAGTGGGCATGGAGGATATAGCAAGTTGCGGCTGTCGGCCACCTCACCTCGCAATGGACTGCATCAGGATCAGAGCATATTGATAACATGTGACAAGGCTGAATGATCAGGGAAGCAATTCCGATTTCAAATGATGTTTCCAAATACCCAGCCTTGCCAGCTAACCTAGAATTCTGCTCCATCTCTCTGTACTGGCTGCTACTGTTGGTAAGGGTGATGGGCTTTGTCAGATCTTTAAGGCATATGACCGCTGGCAACAGCCGGCTGTCATGTGCACGATTGGCTGGCCGTGCGGGATCGTTCCAGAAGCCACTTCTCTCGTTACCTGTAGCACAGCAGCCAGCCAAGGGGTCCTCGCAGGCGTTGGCCATCTTGCCTCTTCGGTGACTTGAAATGAAACACGCCGGAGTTACTTTCTCGTCTTCGAATGCAAATTTCGCGAATCTCGTCACACCTGTACCGCACGCCTTCAATCCTATTGCACCACCCGTCTGCAACCTGCGCCGTCCAACTCACATCATCTTGCCATCAGTCGTCACTCCAGATTGCCCAGTCGGTTCGTTGAGTCGAGCTACTTCGTCGAATGCCCTCGTGATAGGCCATCCCCAGGTACGTCGCGAACACCGTCCTTCCCCCACCTGACCAATTAACAAGTCCGACAACAAGCGCTCTGTCATTCGTCACCAATAGCCTTGAACATTTGCCTCTGTCGATTCGCAGTGGGCTCCATCCTCCCATCACCCCATCTCTCATGCATCCCCCCTCCTGACGCCGTCAGCTTGCCTCCAAACTTGGATAAGCGAGAAACGCTGACAGCGCATCCCGCTCCAGACAGTCCCCGACAGCCTCACGCTTCGAGAGGAGCCTCCCCCACCGGTCCGTTCCTCGACCCTTGACCCTGCCAATACGGTCGCCGATCCCGTCTCTGCGAGGCAAACCAGCCCGCTTCGCCCATCGTCACTTGCGTTCACCAGGCGCCGGCAAAAGTCTTAGTTCAAAGGGGCAAAAAAAAAGACCCAGAAAGGAAACCTTGAACGCTCGTCCCTGTCCGCCGAGACTCCGCGACCACGACGACGACACCTCCTACCTCCACCGTTCGGCCTCGCTGACGTCCTCGCACCGGTTCGCTTCGCTTCGCTTCGCTGCGCTGTCTCGCATACCCCCGCCCCTATATACCCTCAAACCCCCCCTCCCAGTCTGCAGCGTCCTTAGCTTTAAGGACCGCACCATCTCGCCAAGGTGGCTTCCGACTTACCACTTCTCGCATCTTCCGGTGCCCTCTCGAGCATCACCGCTCTCTTACCGACCTCCGCGCAGGTCTATCTCGACAAGTCTCTCACTCGTCTGGCTGAGACCATCACCGTCTCGTCCGGCTTCGTCGCAGAGAAACTAGGCGTCGACCCTCACATCGTCTTGTACACCACCATTGGCTGCATCCTGCTGGCCGTTCCATTCAGCATGTCGAGATACGGCTGGCCTATAAATCGGGAATCCCTCTCACCCTATGGCTCCTCGTTAGGCGGCGTCCCTAATATCACAGACGACGACTTTAGCTACATCACCTCCGAAGACCTCCACGAACCCGCGGGCGGCTCAAGATACCAACCCCGCACCCACAATGCGGTCCCTCCCGCGCCCGAAGACGATATTCTGCTCTTCAAGAACAAGGGCGTGACTTATCCAGTACACTTCCCCGCCTACACCATTGGTGACGGCAAGCTTCGTGTCTGCGACATTCGCGATCGCATCGCCGTCGAGCTTGACCTCTCCGACCGCCGCGCTCGTCGCGCCAAGATTCTCTACAAAGGACGCCAGCTGAAGGAGCCGGCGGCACCCGTCCGCGATTATGGCGTCAAGAACAATAGCGAAGTCATGGTGGTTCTACCTGATATTGCTCCTGGCGAGGAGAGTGGCTCTACTTCAGATGAGGAGATGGTCGTTGTTGCCGACGATCGAGGCAGTGCCGGGGGCACGGGCGATGACAAGAAGCGTCGGAAGAAGAAGTCGAAGAAGTCAAGAAAGTCAAAGACCGAGGGCAGCCCGCGCGACAGCGCTTCAACGTTCTCTCTGCCGGGTCGCGACTCGGATACGCCGTCGTCACCTCGGCCCGCTGCTGCGACAGGCCCCATTGCGGCTCTCAATGAACTCGACAATCACTTCATGACGACTCTGTACCCATTATGCCAGGACTTTATGGCGAATACTCCGACAGATCCGAAGAAATTGGAGGATGAGCACCGCAAGATTACCGAAACGGTCATGATGCAGGTCATCCTCAAGCTTGACGCTGTAGAAACGAATGGTGACCCAGACGCGCGGGCGCGCAGGAAAGAGCTTGTCCAGAAGGTGCAGAACGTGCTGAAGGACCTGGACACGAGACTGAAGAAGTGAGCCATATTCTGCCAACAGGCGAGGACGCGGCATGGATATGTTTGTCTGCATGTACTCCCAAGAGGAAGACGACGGCGGTGGTACTCCCGGCGCAACTGCATGGCGTGAACTTGCATCTAAACACCTAGAGAGAGACGGATGCAAAGGTTTCAGCCCTGATGTTTCATTTGTACATAATTTTTCCGCGGTCAGCCGCAATGCAACCGGCGACCACGAACTCATCGGTAGCTTGTCAACCGATTTCCGTTGCAAAGGCGGTGGCATGCGATGTACCCTTCGTAACTGAATCGTTATAATTCGGTATCCGGCGTGTCGCGCGCCTTTGAGTTGTGCACATGATCTCTTCTTATGTCGACCTGCTGCACTACACTGCACGGTACCCATCCCATGAGCTCAGCACAAGCCACACGTATTATGCTCTACGGCATAACTCGGCAGAACCATGCTCAGAGCCAACTGATCGATAGTGTTCGGACACAAGGCTCTCCATGTTGCTACTCCGGCCTCGAAGCACTGAAGATCAATCAACGCCACAGGCGATGCGCGACATGGACATTCGTCTGGTCTTTCCAGGTGCGAAATGAAGCCTAGGCCTACGGGGAGCGGTTCTGTCCAACCCACGTTGCGTTCTCGCAATTGATAGAGGCGGGCCTGTTTCCGAGGTCGCCTGTCGGGGTGATTGATGACGTGATGAGCCGGGCTTTACCAGGTGTGATCACTTCTGTGCTGCCCCACCTAGGTGGTGCCAGCTGGAAGGGGCGGCCACCGAATTATGCTTCCACGTGATGAATTTGCTAGGTCTCAACAGCCCTAAGGTGAAGGCCGGCAGGAACAGTGCCTCGCTTGCCGCAAACCCCAAGCAGGGCTCCACAATCACCGCCCTCCTGTGGTCGATGGAATATTTCGACTCGTCGCCCTGATCGCGAACTTCCTGTCCCCAGCAACGACCGCTACTAACACCCAGCTCAACAGCACCAAATCTCCACGCGGCATCATCGCCCCTGAGGTTTGTTTCCGAGCTGAACGTTCAACCTTCTTCGTCTCTACTTTTTCAGCGGTGACGGACGGGAACGATGTCGTCTTTCGAGTCTGTGGTGAGTCTTGCTGCACCGCCATATTCCCATTCGGCAATCCGTCAATTCGTGGGCGACGCAGCGCGGGTCGCAGGGCAGGGCAGAGCAGAGCAGGATCACACAAGAGGAGGAAAGTGGAAGGCATCATCGACACAACTGCTTCTGCGTCTCGCAACACCTTGCATTCGCGCCGCTGCGCCCGCACCACGATTGTCGAGAGCGCTTGGAAATCAACGTCTTGCCCTCTTCCCCCGGCACACATGGCTGACCGAAACATTCACAGGTCGTCATTGACGGCAAGGGCCACCTCCTCGGTCGCCTGGCCTCTATCGTTGCCAAGCAACTCCTCAACGGCCAGAAGATCGTCGTCGTCCGCGCCGAGGCCCTCAACATCTCCGGCGAATTCTTCCGCGCTAAGCGTATGTCTCACACACATTCACACACTCGATGCCGTGGCATCAACCCAGTCGAACGGCGAAGTCATCAGCACGAGCGACTAGACTGGGAAAAATGACGGCAGAGAAACATGGGAAGACCACGATGCTGACAGCCACACAGTCAAGTACCACGCCTACCTGCGCAAGATGACCCGATACAACCCCACCCGCGGTGGTGAGTCCTCCAACGCCCTAGACGAATCATGATCGATCCAGCCGCTGACCCGACTACAGGTCCCTTCCACTTCCGCGCTCCCTCCAGGGTCTTCTTCAAGGCCGTCCGTGGCATGATTCCCCACAAGACTGCCCGCGGTGCCGCCGCTCTCGAGCGCCTTAAGGTCTTCGAGGGTGTCCCTCCCCCCTACGACAAGCAGAAGAAGATGGTTGTTCCCCAGGCCCTGCGTGTCCTGCGGCTGCAACCCGGCCGCAAGTACTGCACTGTCGGCCGTCTCAGCCACGAGGTTGGCTGGAAGTACCAGGACGTGGTCGCGAGGTCGGTTTTCTCCTCTTCTCTGTCCATCACAGCAAGACGAGGGAACAAACGTGCTGACTTGAACAACGCAGGCTCGAGGAGCGCCGCAAGGCCAAGGGTGCCGCCTACTACGAGCGCAAGAAGGTCGCCCAGCGCCAGCTCGCCGACTCGAAGAAGAGCGCCAAGGTGGACGACAAGACGACGAAGGCTCTCGAGGCCTTTGGCTACTAAACATACCCAAAACGGTAGCCTTACCTCCCGCGCGGCTGTTCTTCCCTCTCTCTCCCTCCGGTCGGCATGACAGGGACTTTTTCGACAACTATCCCACCGTCTCGGGAACTCTTCCGCGTGTTTTCCTCGGTTTTCGTTCTCTGCACGTTTTTCCTCCGACATTAGATTGGCGTGGCGGTTCGATTAGGGAATTATGCCCCTCCACAAAGCTGATGGTAGGGCTGGTCTGGTGGTCTCATTTGGGAGGGGAATGACGGGGCGGCCGGCTTTGGGTGGGTGGGTGCCTCGTTGCCCATTTTCATTTCTCCGGAACCCCGTCGGTCGATCCTCAATACAGAACCAAAACCAAATCAAAGAACAACGATGAATAACGAAAAGAGACCGCGCTCCGAGGCAAATGACGGTGAGAGTGAAAGAAGAAAAGAAGAAAGAAAAACCACCCCAACAGTGGAATGATCGGCCGGGCTGGCGGTGACGTTTTCTGTTTTTGTGTTTTGTTTTATGGTTACGGGGAGGCATGATGAACGCTCGGGGAGGAAAAACCAAAAGGGAAAGGGAAAACCAACAAACCGGTCCTTCGGGGCTGAGGATGGCGTTGCTTGTCTTTCCGGATTGCATTGCATGGCATTAGAAGTAATGGACGACTTCTCTCGACAAGCCCGGCCGCCGAAGCTTCATCATGATCCATTCATCCGTGTTTGATATGCTAATATCGTAGAGCCGCTTTGACCTTGTTGGATATGTAAGGTCTTCATGCCATCGTTAACCCCCTCGAGACCTATCGTACATGATCAAATTCATCCCTCAGGCTTTGGCCAGCCACTTCAGCAGAGCCTTGTTGAATCTCTGCGGATCTTCCACCTGCGGCGAGTGCCCTAGCTCCTTGAATCCGACAAACTCCCCCCTCGGGATCCTCCCCGCCACTTCTCGCCCTAGCACATCAAACCGCCCAAGTCGCGCCTGCACCTCTTTGGGCGCCGAAGGCTTCCCCACCGCGGTGGTGTCCTTCTCTCCAACCACGACGAGCGTCCTGGCTTCGATGCTCTCAAACTCCCCAGCGATCGGCTGCGTGAACACCATGTCGACGACGCGCGCCTGGGCTCGTACAAAGGCCTCGCGCCGGCTGCCGGCGTAGATATCCGCCAGCATGCGCGCCCACACATCGTACGCGGGCTTCCACTTACCCAGGTAATAGACGGCCTGCTCGTACGCGCGAATGGCACCGTAGTCCTGGGCCCGCTCCTGCTGGAGGTTCGCATCGATGGACGGATACGGGACGCCCGCGGCGATGTAGTTCTCGAGACCGATGGCGTTGACGAGCACGAGGCGGTCAACGCGGTCTGGGTACAGCAGCGTGAAGCGCGTCGACAGCATGCCGCCGAGGGAGTGGCCAATGAGGGTGACGCTCTTGATGTCGAGGGCGTCGAGCAGGTTGCGCGTGTTGAGGGCCAGCTGGGCAAGCGAGAACTGGTAGTCGTCTGGCTTGGAGGACTTGCAGAAGCCGATCTGGTCCGGGGCGATGACGCGGTAGCCTGTACGGGTGAGGGTCTGAATTGTGGATTGCCAGGTCACACTGCAGAAGTTCTTGCCGTGCAAGAGAAGCGCGACGGGAGGGTCTACCGGGGGGTAGCCGTGACGAGGGCGACGAGGAGGGACGTCAAGGAAGGCCATCTCCAGGGCGGCGGACTGAGAGGTGAAGGAGTAGAGGTTGATGGGATAGGGGTACGTAAAGTTGGAGCCGTTAAGGTCCAGCGGCAAGTTTGAAGGCGTCATGACGACGCCGGCAGGTGCGCTGTTGGTGGTGAGGCCGGTGACGATGCCTCCCATGGCCATCAGGCTCATGATCGACTGGATGGATAGCTTCATGGTGAAATGGAGAATGTCTGAGTCGTCAGCTGCGTTTGGCCTGGCTTAAAAAGTGTAGTGGTACCTACATCGGAACTCGGAAAGGACAGGATTGTGAGAGAGGCCTCGCAATGAAGTTTGGCGATTTCTCAGATGGATCGAGGCAAGAAGAATCGTCGGAGATCGATTCGCCTACCAGAAGCAGTACTCATGCGTCAATCCAACTGATGCCTTGGCAGGAGGAACAAAGCACATTGCTAATTCAAAAAACCTCCTTTGCCTACCTATTTGATGGACAGAAAATGAAGGGAGTTGCCCCTGCAGCTGTGGAGGACCACGTCGTCCGGGCTATCGCAGTCACCCAGGTCTAGAATGGCGATATGGGACCTACGCCGCAAATGGTCTCGTCAAGTCCCGACTTTCTTCTCGCGACCACGGACTCTAGGCTATTGATCAGTGCATGTATTTGCTTCTTCAACACTGGCCAAGAGTAGAGGGCCCTCGTGGGGGCCCCGTGGGAACTGAAAGGGAAGAAGCCCAGTCAAGGTTGGGAGATAGATGCCCCATAGCATGCGTGCCAACGAAATGATGATAACCTCGTGCCGATCGACCTTCCATCTGCCATATAGGTACGTTGGGCATGGCTGAGTGACATCTCGATCACCACTCTTAAAGTGCAGATTCTCGTGGACCTCACGTTCTCTCATGTCGATGCTAAAGCATGCTGCAGGCCATCCCTCCCTTCGTTTGCCGAGTCCTGACGTCTCGCCCGCATTCCCTTGCTGTGTTGCATCACGACATCCAAACACTCGGAACCTAAACATAAGACATCACTGGCACACCTCGCTATTCTGTCCAACCAACACTGGGTCTCGGGTCAACGTGACTCGAATGCTTGCTTTTTCGCTTGCGCAGCGATGGATCACGGCCGGTCCGCTCGGAATCGCGCAATTGCCATTTCTGTTCTTCCTTCAGCTCTATAATTGTTGATTTGGGAGGCAGGAAGCCAAACAGGAGCAGAACAGGGCGTTCAATGAGGAGATGAACTTGAGCGACGTGGGATCAAGCTATTGAACGCCGGTTCATTGGTAGCTTCGCCATGTCTTGCTCTGTGCCAGAAGCAATGTTGCACACTTTTTGAGCTTGCTCTGTTGTTCAGTGGACGCCTTCGCTCGAGGTGAGACAGTTGCCCACATCGCCTGCATCGCCCGTTTTGTCTATCTTTCTCATTCTCCGCGCCCACTACCTCTTGCGGCACTGCCGACCTGATCAACGAAAACTCACTCGCAACTGGTCTCTCACGTTGAGTGATCCCTCTGCTGCCCATTCCTCGTGACCGCGCGACACGCGAATCCACGGGACGGCCCAGCTAAGCCCACCGACCGACCACCTCGAGGCGTCCCAAGCTGGCAGTGTGCCATCCTTCTCCCTGCGGCTGAGGAATGCCTTGACCGACAACCCAGCCACTGATCCCTCAAAATGTGTCTTTCCTCTTGATTCTTCACTGCTATCTGCCGGCAGCTTTCTGCTAGCCCCAGCTACTGGCCTCGATCCAGCGGGTTCCTGACAGCTGAGATGTGATGTGATGGATTGTCTTATGCTTCGTAGAAGCAATGCAGGTCTTGGCCTCCTCACACCATCTTGAAAATACCGGTCAACCAACGTCGCCGTGTTGTTTGCCTGCTTCTTGAGTCGGGACTGTGCGGCGCGTTTTGGTGTTCATTTGAAGGCAGATAGCAAGCGCTGCGCGTCCTCGAACCATATTGTGCATTATCACAACCTCATAATTGCTTCTGCGCCGGAGCAAGCCGATCGACAACGTCGTCAGCTGCAGACCTGGACCCTGGAGATCAAAGGCCCTCACTCATATCGCTGTCAGAAGACAACCATCCCATCGCCTCTCTTCGCCATTGTCGACTGAGACAGGCCGCTCAAGCCCGGTGTTCATTCCCCCAAGTCTTTCTCCCACGCCAGAA
>NW_003315025.1:305215-312503 GCF_000150825.1 Verticillium alfalfae VaMs.102
TCCACCCCAGTCCAACTCGGATCGACATGCATTCCGCAAGGCCCAGCACCGTGGACCCGACTTCATGTGAGGGCACGTCATGAAGGACATATATCCAACGCTGTCTCCGCCCCCGGAAACCATTGTGTCCCGATATGCGTGACGTACGACCATACTTCTTCATCCCACGACCAAGCGTCAAGAAGGCTACTGCCGCCAGCGTTCGCTAGCCACATCACACGAGTGACATAGCCAATATGGGCGCCCCCGGCAATATTTCCGGAGAGAGCAATGCGCTCATGGTGCAAGTGCCGTGCATGGTCTTCTTTGTGTTGACACCTATCTTCTTCACGGTGCGCATCTGGTCAAGACTCAAGCTGCGCTCAGGGTTTGGGTGGGATGACTGGACCATCTTGGTCTCGTTTGTAAGTGTTTTCTGAGATGATCAACGAAGCGGGCTAACAGAGGTAGATCTGCTGTATGACGGTTTCGGTGCTCATGATGGCCTCGGTTCATTACGGCTTTGGCCAGCACATCTTTAATATTGAGAAGAGCAATCGCATCATGGCAATGAAGGTACCTTCAGCTGTACTTGCCAACGTGTTCTCGTGCAAACATGGACTGACATCAACTGTAGCTGTTTTACGTTGCTCAAATCTTTTACAAACTCACAATCAACCTCACCAAATCTTCCATCCTGTTGCTCTACCTCCGCCTCTTCTCCCTTCACCGACCGTTCCGCATCACCTGCATCGCCCTCCTGACGGTCATCCTCCTCTATTGCATCGCCACCACAGCGTCCTCCATCTTCCAGTGCACGCCCATCCCGCGTGCCTGGAACCGCTCCATTCCGGGGACGTGCATTTCGTTGACGTACAACTGGTACGCCAATGCCATCTTCTCCATCTCAACAGACGTCGCCATCATCCTGCTGCCCCAGAGAGTCATCTGGAAGAGCCAGCTGCCCACCAGCCACAAGCGGGCCCTCATGGGCGTGTTCGGCCTCGGCGTATTCGTCACGGTAACGAGCATCCTGCGCATGACGACTCTTAACTTTTCCACCCGCAGCCCGGACCCCACATGTTCGTGGCCCCGTACCCCTTCAGTCCGCTCCGGCACACGCGACGAGTTGCTAACACGTTGTGAAACTATAGATGACATAGCTTCTACGCTGTGGACGATGATTGAGATTCACGTGGCCATCATCTGCGCGTGCCTGCCCATGTGTCGCCTGCCCCTCGCCTACCTCTTCCCCTCCATCCTCGGCACAACGGCCAAGACGTCACCGTCCAACGCGACATCCGCGTCCGAACAGCCCCAGGGCGCGCCAGACGTTCCGCTCGAGCCGCTGCCCACGCGCGGCGGCGACGTCGAAAAGGGCGAAGGCAACCCCGCGGCGTTCGTGCGCGCCACGCGCGGCGACAGCGAGGAGTATATCCTGCGGCCGCTGACGGGTCAGGGCAGAGGCGAGGATGAGGAGGAGCATAGGGAAGGGGGGCCGGAGAGTGGTATCCAGAAGACCATGTGGTTCGAGATGAGATCGGAGAGGAGTACGGTCGCACCTGGGCAGGCGATGTAGGGGCATAGAACTAGAGGAGAAGGAGGAGGAGGAGGAGGACGTGATGTGGTGTTTGTATATGAGCCTTGATACCTTGTAGAGATGATTTCTTTCATCCGAAATACTTTGGAGTATTACGGTTCTTGGTGTAGCGTTCTTTTGAACATCCGTCACCAACCGACAGCGTCGAGTTGGCCAGAGGCAACATTTTGAGTGCACAGTTAGTGTGTCATGATTCAAAATGAACTAATTCTCTTTTGGAGATCATGATCAAGCCACATTCAAAGAAGCTTCGCTGAACGAGTTGCTCCAGCTGCGGTCGCTGGTTTGTGCTGCACGCTTGTTCAACATGTCTAATGTTGACTGGCATCGTAGTAGGCTAGGCTGTATGCAAGGATGTGCACTGATATCGATCGGATACTCAACGTTCTCATCCATTCTGCCAAACAAAGCCCATGGATCATCAACACCAGCAACCGATGATATGGAGTACCGTAGATATAATGAAGCCAGCTTGTAATTGGTGCGATAAACTTAGTGGGGTCATTTTGGTCATGTGAGCAGTACCCCAGGTCACGTGGGTCCTCCGAGGTGTCGCCTGTTCTCGAGTGGTCTCGCCGACGACATGGAGACGAAGCTGAGTCACGTCAGGTGATCACGCCAACCAACCACTTCACGATACCGAAGCTGCTGGAGTGGACTAGACCGTCGCTGCAACCCGGGAAGCGAAAGATGATTCTCGAGATATCTGGAATTCGTTTGCTAAGCATACAGCAATTGCATCCAAGCGACAAGCGATGCAAAATCTGACTGCGGACTACTGACTTTAGAAACCTACCCACCTCACCTTGATCGTTGTGGTCGGACAATTACCCTTCCACTCTGAAATGTAGCAACCTCAGGTACTTAAGCAGCTTCTCGGCTGCTGGGGATGGCATGTTCATGCTCCTTGCTCGAGCGGACAAGTGTCCAAGGCAGATTGCAATGACGGAAGAAGTCGCGATTGGGACAGCCTCGCCCCCAGTATCACCCGGCATTTGGGAAGGCAAGACCAGCCAGTATGAATGGAACATAACTTATTGATTCAGTATCTTTGACATTCACTGGATTTGAAATCGAACTTCCTCCTCAGAATCCTCGCGGTCAACGCTCTGGCCTGGAGTCAATTCCAAACCATTCGTACCACATCATACGCTTTTGGTATTTAGGTCTTCACTTCTGGTAACCCGAAGCTACGAGCATTGTTTTTAAACTTCTGCAACATACCTGGCTCAACACATCTGTCACTTCTGCGCAGCCGCAGTCATATTCAGCCTGCGGTTTCAGGACATCGGGTTCGCTTTTCCATCGCTTCAGCAGCTTCATACAAATTGTGCCTCCTCGACCAGACTTTCTTTGCGCGCGAAGCAATGGCGGAGCTACCGAGCGTCACCGACATTGCCATCTTTGACCTTTTTAACACCCCTGAAGAGGCTACAAATCACCACAACGCCATGAATTATTACAGTGTCTGGCGCCAACTCCTCAAAGGCCACGAGGAGAACGACCTCAAGACGTTGCCGTACGAGGACCGTGTGTTCACCGACACCCGAGCTTACCGAGTGAACCGTAACAACGTACGTGCTGGAATTGAGCGTCTCGTGGAGCACAGATCCGCCGCCATTGCACGCCAGAAGAGGCAGGCTGCTGCTGCCGTCAAGATTCGAGATGACATTCTGGAGAAGCTCAGTACGCAGCCTGTCGGAACGACAGGATTCGACTGGGCAGATGATAGAAAGAGGCCGTGACGATGCGAGAGAACGATGTCGAAGGCTGGGAAGATAGGTTCGCCTGCAACATGGAGGTCGGTGAGCCGGTGGAGTTTGAGAATCTCTTTGTGCCCGATGCGTCGCCGTCGGGGTGGGTCACAACCGAGGACGGCTGGCAGATGGAGCTCGATGAGGACGCCAACAAGATTCACGAGATTGAAAAGACAAACGAGGTCATCTTTGCGGCATACCACACCGGCAGCGACAGCAGCAACACGGCGGCAGAAGAGATTCGTGAGAAGCACGATCCTGAGCTTGGTGACATTGAGTATGAAAACACATTTGAAAGTCACCATAGCAAAGATTCGGAAGACGATGGCGAGGACGAGGAGGAAGAGGTGACATCTGATGAGGACCTCAACATGGAGAGAACTCCCTCTACAGGTGAGCCCTCCAGCACAGAAACAACAATCGAGATCCAGGATCTTGTAAGCTCGGTAAAGAAAGGATGCGTCGAATTGCCTCTTGACGCCAATGGTCAAATCTCGCTTCACTATGACGGAGCATCAGCCCGCTGTCCATCCGATCCCCACCAAGCAGCTGAACAAGGTTCACTAAAGGAGCAAGCTGGTAAGTTACCATCTATTGAGACCGGCCCCCCTGAACTCAACTCTAACATTTGCGCAGACATGAGAGCTATGAACCCGCCGAAATTTGTTCAGGCAGTTCTCGAGATGGCTCGCTCTGAGCTTGAAGATACCGACGAGTTCAAGAAGCACTTCCACCTTCCCCTCTGCGACAAGCGCTGGGTACGCCGCGCCGTGAAGAACCACGCCGAAGAGGTGGAACGAGCTGAGCACCTGGTGAGCACAGCGTATTGCGTCAACGGCATGATTCGAGGAAGAGACATGAAGGAAACACCGTTGAACCAGGTCATCCTCATGGAAGAATGGATGGCTGATGACGAGGTTGGCTCTAGGACCGCTTAGCTGTCGAGAAAGGAGCAGCAGATCATGGACGTGTTGGAAGGAAGAGGGGCTGTTTGGTGAAGAACTCATGACTAAGAGTTAGCCGAGCTGGGCGGGTTCCGTTTTTCTTACTGCTAGCGATGCATCAGGAGGATTGATACCCCAGAATAGCACTATGAGGTTGGTATTGCAGGATGAGGGACCCTTGGAAGAGTACGAAAAGACTACAGGCATATCGATAAACCGGGTTATTGAAGCTGATAGAATATCGTCAATGACACTGATATGCCTGAAAATCTCCTGTGAAAGTGGCAAGGCACCTTGCCACAGCATGTCTTATCACAGCTGAAGTGCACCAATATCTTCTGCCTACCGCGTTGTCCCGAGCCTCCACGACTGTACGTGCATGTCCCGTTGCGCACGAAGCTGCTGTGTACTGTCATCGAAAGATTCCTCATGACCTTGAACGAGAGGCCTGCCAAGAAAACGTGGCTGCGAATGAATATACTTTTCACAGGTGATCAGTTTGCCAAGTCACTGGCGTACCATGTGTAAGAAAGACAGGCACATCGTCGTGATACGTTGTGAGAGACAGTGTCTTTCCCGGTATCAACTCCGGGAAAAAGGAGGGGAAGGCCGTCAGCCGACGAGAACCAAGGAGAGCGACAAAAGTGCCGACGTCTGATGATCGGACGCAAACAAGCGGTCCTGATATTGCTTGCCTTGTTTCAGAGGTGTTGAACCAATTGCCTCCGACTGCGAGAACCGTACTGCGTCCTCCATCGTGCAGAGGCTTGCCAAGTATCTCTCTACGATAGCCAGGCTCTCAGGCCGCACAGCTTCCTCGCCAAGCGTCGTACCACCTCGTGTCCTCTGTCTGGTTCGAACGCCCCTTCGAGCGAGAGATGCAAGCAGCCGGGTCTAGCCATGCTATTGTACAGACTCGATCGACTTCTTGGGGCCCGATGCTGTACTTGGGGAGCTGCCAGGGGTCTAACTGCGAGGAGCCGTTGACATGGGTACAGACAGTCGTTTGGATATGTGGTCTCGGGGTTGATCTTGGCAACCTTTCTTTAGAACGATGATTGTGCTTCTGGAAATCTGAGGGGCATATCTAGATGAAAGTGTTATGCTCCAATAGACAAAACATGGCGTCTGTGAGAAAATGTAAGTCGAGGAGCACCGAACCAAACTGCCATGATGCGTTCGAAAAGGACCCCGACGAGGAATTTGTCCAACACCGGCCAGTGCCCACCTCGCGAATCGAATTTGAGTGCTCCACGTGAAATCGAGAGACGGGAATCTCTTAAATCATCAGTGCCAACAGACTTCGGGACGGCCAACGCCCACTGCCTGGGTGTTTACCAGGGATGTGCTGTGGAGGAAGGAACGGGGCAAAGTGGGATTAGTACTTGCCGTACGCGCCAACTGCAGGGCAAGAGGCAGGAACGATCCAATGCCAAGCAAGTATCGTAGGACAAGCAAGAGCCAGAATCAGAAGAGGCAGCAATCGGGTTGAGCGCCTGATGTTGTGACCCCTCGATCGGACCAAACTCAGCATGCGCTGGATGCCGTCCGTTTTCTTTCCCCTTGTCACGAACCTGGGCCACAACGCGACATATTCTACAGAGACACAAAAATAGGCACTTTATTCCAACCCGTTCTCATCTGATACGGACTGCCACGAGCATACTCACTTCTCAAGAGGCAATCGCCGAACGAATTGTCGCAGCGTCCCGATCATCATCGCTACCACCATGTCGACAACGGAACGCATTGCCTACGGCGCAGATGCTCCCAAGAGTGACAAAAGTAGCAGTAGTGATGCTGCTGCCGTTCCCCCTCCGACCCATGGCGAGGTGAATCCCAAGTCTAGCCGCGAGGCGGATCGAAACAGGCACCTCGATCAGTCTCTAGCCGGAATCCTCGTCACAGAAGACGCAGTCGCTGCCACTGCCGAAATCCTCCGAAAATCACTTGTCCGCAAGTACGACATCCGTTTGATGCCCGTTTGTTTTACTACTTTCCTTTTCTTTTTCCTCGACAAAGCCAACATCGCCCTTGCTCGGATCAATGGCTTTGAAGAGGATCTCGGGTTAACATCGATCCAATTCAACGTAGCCCTGATGCTGTTCTTCATTCTGAACATCCTTTTCAACATCCCTGGCAATCTCGCTCTACGGCGTGTCGGAGGCGGCAACTGGCTGCCTCTGCTAATTGTCTCCTGGGGAATCGTCACCACCCTTACCGGCTTTGTGACCAACTTCGCCGGCCTGTGCGTCGCCCGCGTCTTCCTGGGCCTCACCGAAAGCAGCTTCATGGGCGGTGTTCTTATATACCTGGGCTTCTTCTACACTCCTGACGAGCTGATCTCACGGGTCGGCATCTTCTACTCGAGCGCCCCTCTCGCTGGTTCGGTTGGTGGCCTCCTCGCTGGCGGGCTCGGTCGCGTAAGAGTCAGCGGCTACAACGGCTGGCCGTGGATTTTCTTCGTCGAAGGCGCCCTCACCGTGATCCTCGGTATCGTCGCCTACTGCTTCCTTCCAAATACGCCCCGCGACACCAGGTTCCTCTCCGATCGGGAACGTACCCTTGCCTTGCGTCGTATGCACAGCCAGGACCACCAATACTACTCGAACGTGTCCGTTGCCGACGATGTTGACTTCCGATCGACAGTCAACCCTGATGAGAAGCCAGCAAAAGACCGTCTGCAATTCAAGACCGTCAAGCGCGCCATCTTCAACTTCATGACCCTAATCATGAGCATCGGAGCCTTCTTCTCTATCGAAGCCATTTACTCATACGCCCTATTCCTTCCGACAATTGTCCAAACTATGGGCTTCAAATCGCTTCAAGCCAGTCTCATGACAGTGCCCCCCAACTTTATCGGCTTCCTCTTCACCCTGGGCATATGCTATTGGAGCCGCCGCATAAGACGTACCGCACTTCCTCTGAACGTGTGCTGCATCCTTGGTATCATTGGCTTCATTCTGCTGCTCGTGGGTGGGCAGACGGACTCCGGACTGATGAAGGAA
>NW_003315025.1:312603-314615 GCF_000150825.1 Verticillium alfalfae VaMs.102
TTTGTTGCCATGTCCGTGAATTCGCTGCCTCCGCTGGCGTTGACGTGGATGACGATCAACGCAAGGCTCACTACGTTCGTGCTATCGCATTAGGGTTCGTTCTGACAGTTGGAAACCTCGCTGCGTTCCTTGCTTCCTTCACGTACATCAAGACGGAAGCACCGGCGTAAGTGCACCTTGAGCAGCAGTCGTGGCACCCTGCTAACAGAAACAGCTACGTCAGGGGACACGCTATCAATCTTGGCTGCCTAACAGGCCTGCTAGCCATTGGATTTATCACGCCCCTCTGGATGCGCTCTGAGAATCACAAGCGCGATCGAGGTGAGCGGGATCACCGACTTGACGAAGCGCGATGGGTCGCTGCTGGGCAGACGAAGGAGCAGTACGAACTGCAGCTTGGATGGCTGCATCCGGGCTACCGATACAAGATCTGAATTGTCTGCACAGAACTGTTCCGGATCGATGGACCCAGGGCTTACGCCATGGTCGTGTGAAGGTGAAAAACGAAAAGTTTGCATGGGATTTTCCGTGGACAAACGGTCGAATTGTAATCAGAAGTAATGGCATGTAGAGGTGTTGTGTAAGCGCCAGGGATAGAGGAAAAAGACCCGAGTATGGGGTTCGAGGACAGCCAATGGACTCATTTTGGCGAATCGCACCTGTCGGTCGTCGAACTGCACTGCCTCACTTCCAGCCCTGGGACAGGGACTGCGAGATTGAAACCGTCGGTATATATTCTTTGGGACAGCGCCGGCTGCCAGAAATCCCCGTTACGCCAAACAATGCTATGTGATACACCAATCGACAAACACGCCTCCGTCACGTCGTTAACCCCCCTCTGCCTGCGAGCTCCGCTTCGCATCGACGCATCCGGCTCAGAAGCGTATCTCGTAAGACCCGGCCCGCGTCATGTACCGCACCCACTTGACGCTCGAGTAGTTGCTCTTCTCAAAGACCTTGAGATAGCGGACCAGCAGGCCGCTGCTCGTGAACATGAGGAGGCTAAAGTTGAGGCTCAAGGGTGGGCGGCTCCAGGCGCGCTGGTTGGTCATGCTCGACAGCGAGGCCTCGGCGCTGAGGACAAACTCGCTCTGGCCGGCGAAGCGGCCGATCTTCCAGACGATGACGTTATCCGAGGGCTCGTAGCGGGCCTTGCCCTGGGTGCAGCGCTCGGTGATCTTGGCCGTGTTGAGCGGGGTCGGGATGCGGACGACGACGTTTGTGGCGAAGAGCTTGGAGCCAAAGTTGGCCTTGATGGAGATGCTGTACTCGACCTTTGTGCGGCCGACCTCGTTGACAATGGCGTGGACCTTGAAGGGCAGGTTGACGTTTTCGGTGGCGCGGTAGCGCATGAGCTCAAACTCGCCGTCGGGCGGCACAAACGAGATGATGCGGTCGCTGTCGAACTTGCCGAGCTTGACGCACTGGTGGAACTGGCAGTCCTCGAGCGTGACGCTGCCGGCGGCGGCCTTGGTGGCCTTGGTTCCCTGGCGGTTGCCCGAGGGCAGCGACAGCAGGCCGTCATTGTCGAGGAGCAGGCGATCGTTGAGGCCGAACTTGCACTCGGGCGTGCCGGAGAGGTAGGCGCGCATGACGATCTGGCCCGTGACGTCGGCGCGCAGCACGGCGCCCGTTGCCGACATGAGGAGGTTGACGTCCTCGATGACGTCGACAAAGGCCTCGTTCTTGCGGTACTTGACGTCGGCCTTGCGCCACGAGAGCGCGCCCGTCGCCTGCATGGTGATCTTGGCCGAGTCCTCGGCCGCGCGCTCCGACTTGACGCCCTCGGGGGTGATGTACATTTTTCAGCGTGTCCGTCTCGGTGTTCTGCGGGTAGCCAAAGTCGATGATTTCTATGTGCGCGAACCGTCATTCTCGTCAGTCCGGATTTCTTTCATCTTTTTTCTTTTTTCTCCGTGGACGAATTGCAGAATGAGGTCTAACCTGTCTAGAAAGCTCCGTAGAATATCACAAAGTTGTTTCTTTGACAGTCCTCCCTTCGTCAACTTGGC
>NW_003315025.1:314965-322183 GCF_000150825.1 Verticillium alfalfae VaMs.102
TCTTTGGGCTCGGCGACGATGATTCGTGATTCGTCGTGTCGCCGTCTTGGAGCTCCCGGCGGGGAACTCGGTCAGGGGAAATTCTGCCGCGACCCTGAGGGGGCGTATGAAGCAGGCGGTGAGGGATAGCTCAGATCTGATACTCGGCCACTGTGGATCGGACATAAACTCACGTGACCGACGACATGCAAAGACCAGTTCTTGTGGGATCTGCGGAAGTGAAGCCTTCGCCAACCCAACCGGCACCAGCACCTGCGGAAATCAATGGCCATCCATCCATCCAGGTTCAGAGCAGGGGGACCTTGACTCGACAGCCTGACCTGGCATGTGATCAAGATGACGGAGAGACCATTGTCTCATCATTGCCCGGCCGCTGAGTCGGGACGAACAGCCGTCTGTCCTGTTGTCTGCTGACAGATGACGCAGATCATCATGCCCATCGGAACAGGCATCACGTCGAATTTCCTGCTGCATCGGACACGGAGCCTCTCAATGCACGATTCCGGGAAGGGCTAAGTTGCCTCTGAACCGCTTGCTGTCAATTGCGCCATGGGCTATTTCCGACACGATCAGCTTCTGCTGGATAGTGTTGCCTTTCCTGAGATGGCAAAGTGGCAGGCTCCTGTCCATGATGGCCACAACCACCAAAGCCCGTTGTTCTTCAGGGTCCAGTTCGTCCGTCGATCGCCGTCGTCCAAGAGAGTTGAACATCCGACGATCGAAGCTTGTCGGTGCTGCCGATGCCTCTTGATTGCCTCAGAGAACCGGGGTGGATGGAGTGGCCTAGTGGCTTGTGCCCCTTTGATTGCAGGGGCAAACACTCTCCCTGCCGTGTTTCCTCCCACGCCTCCGGTTTGCAATATCGACTTCATATGTTCTATACCTCTGCCTATGCTGTTGGTTATTATCCCGAGATCCAACCGTACGCCACTGATCGGCTGAGTCGGTACTCGGTGAACCAATGTCGAGGCCTCAGACCTGAAGCCTAATTACTGTCCCCCCCTCACATTGTCGCCACGCATCGTCGGACGACACTTCCGAGGACATGATTGAGCGTGTTTCTCTTCGCTTGACTGTGTACGACACGAGCCTAAAGCCTCATCTGAGTCCTCTTTACCCCTCACACACCCAGAGTACGACCCCTGACAACCTCATTATACCCCACATACGAAGCGCCCCGGGCATCATGGCGCCCTTCCCAATCTGGAAATCGGAGGAGCCATGCCTCCGAACTACACCAAAGCTCCGGCCTAGCCTACGCAGCGCTTGGCCGTTCCTTGGTTGGCAGCTGTCTCTCGACGCCATGTCTGATATTGCAACCCGACCCTGAAGAACGGGGCTGCGCTTCGCTTGGGGGGTCAGCCACCGGCCACCTGAGCAAGGTTGCCCCTGGGATCTGCCTCACCTCACCCACCCTCGACTGTCCCTATACTCGTGTGCCTTGGCCTCCGCATATGTCTTCGCACTGGGGGAGTCTGGCTCTGCGTGACGGCTCGGCATGTTCGCCGCCACGCCCGTGAGCGACACCAGGCACGCATGCTGCCTCCAGACCCCATGGGCCATATGCCGTTCTCGGCTCTTCGGATCCCCTCCGCTTGTCTCGATGGAGCCAGGAACCCCAGACAATGGCTATTCTCCGTCTCCGCCATCGTGGAGAAGCTCTCATTCCATATCGAGCTCAATATGTGAAGTTTCCCGTGATTCCGTCGACCAAAGGCTTGGCTCGAGCTAAAGCAAAGGGGAAGCAAACCCTCGCGAGCTGGTATAAGACGGTGGCATCTCGGTCGTCTTGTCACGAACTCTTCTCTTGCCCTCAGCCCCATCATCTCTCTTACGACTTGCGTTCTCTACTCTCACAATGGCTGGACGTCTCTTCCTCTCCGCTGCTCTCCTGAGCACCGCGGCTTTCGCTGCCCCTCTCGAGGAGCGCCAGGCCTGCGCCTCCCAGTGGTAAGCACTCTTTTGCCCGCAAGGCCCGACGAGACGGACATAGCTAACACCCTTTCTCAGGGGCCAGTGCGGTGGCCAAGGCTGGTCCGGCCCTACCTGCTGCCCTTCCGGCACCACGTGCCAGCTTCAGAACGCCTGGTACAGCCAGTGCCTGCCCGGCGCCGCTCCTCCCCCGGCCGTCACCACCACTCGCCCGGCCACAACCGCTGCCTCTTCCACCCGTCCCGCCACCACCTCCTCCATCCGCTCCACCACCGTCGTGAACCCCCCCACGACCACTGTCGCCCCTCCCCCTGGTACCACTGTTGCCCCTCCTCCCGGTACCACCGTCGCTCCCCCCCCCGGCGGCGCCACCTACACCGGCAACCCCTTCGCCGGCGTCAACCAGTGGGCCAACGCCTACTACAGGTCTGAGGTCTCCTCCCTCGCCGTTCCGAGCCTGAGCGGTCCCCTGGCCACCGCCGCCGCCAAGGTTGCCGATGTTCCCACCTTCCAGTGGATGTAAGTTTCTCTTTCTTGTGTTGGATGCTTGCCTGTCTTCGTGTCCCTTGACTTACAGTCCGTAGGGACACCACTGCCAAGGTTCCCCTGATCGACGGCGCCCTCGCCGACATCCGCCGCGCCAACGCCGCCGGTGGCAACTACGCCGGTATCTTCGTCGTCTACAACCTGCCTGACCGTGACTGCGCCGCCGCCGCCTCCAACGGTGAGCTGTCCATCGCCAACGACGGTATCAACAAGTACAAGGCCTACATTGACTCGATCCGCACCGTCCTCCTGAAGTACAACGACATCCGCACCCTGCTTGTCATTGGTATGTGTCCACGTGCAAAAAGAAACAGCTGGGTGTGAAGCTAACAGGTCAACAGAGCCCGATTCGCTCGCCAACATGGTCACCAACATGGGTGTCGCCAAGTGCTCCAACGCTGCCGCCGCCTACAAGGAGTGCACCAAGTACGCCGTCCAGAAGCTTGACCTTCCCCACGTTGCCCAGTACCTCGATGCCGGCCACGCTGGCTGGCTCGGCTGGCCCGCCAACATTGGCCCGGCCGCCACCATCTTCACCGACATCTACAAGGAAGCCGGCAAGCCCAAGTCCCTCCGTGGCCTCGCCACCAACGTCTCCAACTACAACGCTTGGAACGCCTCCAGCCCCGCCCCCTACACCAGCCGTGAGTCAAGGACCTTTGCTGGCCGTTGAAGCACCCTCAGCTAACACAGTGCCTACCAGCCAACCCCAACTACGACGAGAAGCACTACGTCGATGCCTTCGCTCCCCTCCTCCGCCAGAACGGCTGGGACGCCAAGTTCATCATCGACCAGGGCCGCTCCGGCAAGCAGCCCACCGGCCAGCAGGAGTGGGGACACTGGTGCAACGCCCTCGGCACCGGCTTCGGCCTGCGCCCCACCTCCAACACCGGCCACCCCGACGTTGACGCCTTCGTCTGGGTCAAGCCCGGTGGTGAGGCCGACGGCACCAGCGACACCACCGCTGTCCGCTACGACCACTTCTGCGGTAGCGCCTCGTCCATGAAGCCGTAAGTTTCCTGATATCCCATTATCTTGACGACGAACCATGTAGCTGACAGTGACACAGTGCCCCCGAGGCCCGGTACCCTGGTTCCAGGCCTACTTCGAGCAGCTTTCTGCCGCAACGCCAACCCCTTTTTTCTAAGCGGTTCATCCTCGGGTCTAAGGTTTCCCTTCGACAGACGGACAGACGAACAGGAAAAAAGGATTGGCGGGTTGCCCTGCCCTTTCTTGACGGGTGGCTAGATAGATTGGGAGCTGAGACAGCACTAGTGCTGGGAACTTTCTTGTACATACTTTGGAAGCATCCGACACGATTGACGTATATATCTTCAAAAGAACATACTTTGCCCCGGCCATTGTTGCATCGCTTGTGTTCACGTCATGACGTTCGGTGAGTGCTGCGGGTCGTTTATGATGCTCTGGTGAGGTTGTTACGGGAGATTACCTGCATCACAGTCATGGACCTTCAGAACATGGCGTTGAAGCATCTACCGAAACAGCCATCCAGCTAAATGACAACTGTTGATGGTGGTATCCAGGCTGGATGGCAGGGAACACAGCATCACAAATATTGTCGTGTCGTCATATTTAGGAATGCTTGGGTTATAAATGATAGGCCAGGCAGTTAACTACTCACTTCCAAGTCCTGCATTTGTCAACCTCACGGATTCAGCACGATCACCTGGTTCAACATCACCAATGCGCGTTAAGAGTTGAGCCTCATCGTGTATTGGCATTCAACATCCTCTTTTCAGAAGGACGCTATCTGTAGCGCAAGGCAAGATCTGCAAGTGACGAAGAAGAAGCGAGCGACTGTCCCCAGATCAAGCAAGGAGCGGGACGGTGATTTCTTCCCGTTCTTTAGGCCTTGACGGCAGCGATCTCAATGGGCAGCCGGCGGAAGCCGCCGCAGCAAGCCACGTCCTTCTGCAGCTCGACCATGCGCTTCTGGTCGCCGGTGGGATCGCTCGACTCGCCCTCGAGCTTCCAGCCGAGAAACTCGTTGGTGTAGTTGGGCTCGAAGCTCTCGCTCAGCACGCCGAGGCGCTTGCCGTAGCGCGTGACCTTGTCCCAGTCACGGCGCACGTTCTGCAGGTCCTTGGAGAAGTAGGCATAGCTGCGCTCAAAGATTTTGCGGTTGAGGTCCGAGCCCATGACGGGCTTGAAGTCGACGTACTCGGCCCACGCGGCCTCGGGCGCGGCCAGGACGTAGTCGGTCGCGCGCTTGACGGCGCGCATGAAGGCGCGCACGCGCTCCGGGTTCTCGGCGATGAACGTCTCGTTGCCAATGTAGAGGATGGAGCAGAAGCAGCAGCAGCCGAGCTCGGCGAGCTCGTCGATGCGCAGCATCTGCACGTCCGACTTGGGGCGGCCCTGGCCGGCGAGCCACTCCTCGAGCTCGACCATCTGGACGTTCTCCAGGCCGATGCCGGCGTCAATGTCGCCGCGGATGATGGCCTTGGAGACGTTCATGCCGCCCCGCACGGCGGTGTAGTCCTCGGGCGACATGCCGTAGTGCGACGTCAGCTCGTCGATCTGGATCTTGCCGAACTCGCCAACGTAGCCGATGCGCTTGCCCTTGAGGGAGCGGAAGTCGGTGGTGATGCCCGAGTCCTTGAGGTACACGACGCCGGTGAAGGGCTCGTCGAGGAGACTGCCGATGGAGACGACGGGGAAGTCACGAGCCTTGGCCTGGAAGGAGGCTGTGTCAGTTATGGAGGGGAGGGTCGGAAGAGGCGACACAGCTTACGGCGAGAGTGTGAATCATGGCCTTGAAACCGAGGTCGACCTTGCCGGTGCCGATGATTTCGGTGACATCCTACAGGTGAACCATGATTAACGAATTGTCAAACGCCGATCTAAGATCAGTTTAGTCAACTCACGCTGGGGTCGTTGGGCTCGAGGAGAGCAACCTTGATGCCCTCGTCCTTGAAGTAGCCCTTGGCCTGCGCCAGGTACAATGGTGCGTGGTAAGGGGTGGCGTGCCTTTGTAAAAACACACAAGGTCAACGGGCAGTCCACGGCATCACGAAAGCCCGATTCCTCTTACCAGTTGGCAAGAAAGGTGATCTTATCAGTCGACATGATGGAAGATCGGGCGTGACGCTGCGGGGGTTAGTCCAACACCATCGGGCAAAGGCATGGGGGATAGGGGGAGTCTAAAGAAGCATGTCCTTTCGCTGGTATTATCCAGATCAAGTTCGCCGGTATTTCTCAGATCGACTGCCTGCTGTGCCTGGTCTCGAGAAGGATGGGGGTTGACCACCAACTGAGGGAGCAGGACACGGCGAGACAGCCGAACACCCGGATGCATTCTTAACCAACTTTACCTCGATCTGGAGATGGTTCCATGATGAAAGATTTCATGTTTCTTTGACCGCAAGGTCACCGTACCGAGTACGTTGTCAATTGTGAGTTTTGTATGATTGACACTGGGTCAAGTGGTGGATGTGTGATTAAAGAGCTTCAGGGTAGCATTCGACCTCCGTAGATGAAGGGGGAGTCCGCCCCAAGATATAGCTCCAGAAGAGGGGTCGAAGGTTTGAGGGGTAAAATCTCGGCCTGCCTTTCGTTAGGAAACTAATGCAGCTGGGCCCCAGGCGAGCGTGGGAGATCTGCCCTGTTCGTCCCAACGGAAACACATCACGAAGACGCGGCTCAACGCGGGCCAAAGAGAAATCCCGCACATTCCGGGATCGGTGCAGCCTCCGGTTGGTCTTCTGAGGCGTGGGGCGAAGGCTTGTTGACGAAGACACTGGTCTGATAAGGGTACAAAGACAAGTATCATGCGGCATCGGCTTAGGCTGAGGGGGTTCTTGTAATCGATTTTAATGCTTGGCAGGTTGCGAACTCGTTGCTTGCAATCGAAAACCGTCAATTGGGGGTATCATGGAGCTATCGTTGATGCAAAAGTAGGCCATCCATCAAAACATAGTATGCCAAAACATCACCATCGAGACCAGACCAGTCAAGAATCCGAGGTGGGTGCCGAAACTGCCGGCGCCGTCTTTATGATCCTCATCGTCAGGATCCGTCGGAGGACCTACAAGAGGCCCCCGCTCGGGTCGCTCCGGGTCGCCTCCTATCGGCGCCCGGATCCAAGACTTAGGCACCTGTGTGAGGAAATCATACCAGTATCGTCCCATCTCCTTATAGCCGTTATTGTTGGGATGGATGCAGTCCTTGCGGAGGTAGTTGCCTGTGATAGTCGTAAAGTCTGCGACCAGGACATGCTTGCCGTCGTCGATGCGCTCCTTAACAACACCGGGGATGAGCGACTGAAATTTGCTCTCGCGCTCTCGTCTCTCCTCGTCGCATGAGCTAATGATAATGGCAACAATGATAACGGCATCAGGGCAAGCCTCGACCATCTGGTCGATCAGTACGCCGAGTCTGTTCGCGGCTCCTGTTGGATCGTTGCCCTGAACGGAGCGGTCGGGCCGCGCGCTCATGTCGTTGGTGCCGGCATGCAGAAGGATGATGTTCGGGCGCTGTTCGAGCGACGGCCCAACATGTTCGTTCATGAACTGAATCGTCTGTCCGCCCCAAGCAGCCTGTCACAGTAAGTGTCTGATTTAATCTGATTGGAATGCCATTGATGGGCGCGGCGAACGTACAAAGTATCCATCTGGAAGGATCCCCCTCTGTTGATCACCGGCGAAAAAGATTTCATTGCTCTCTGGTCATCATCAGTATTTGATTCGCATGCCGATCGGAGCTCTTTGCGTTGACGTA
>NW_003315025.1:324023-351972 GCF_000150825.1 Verticillium alfalfae VaMs.102
CGTCATGCAGGGTTATTCGATCTAGCGTTCTGCAGTTGGTTCTCTGGCATCCAGGGCCAAGTCTCATTCCCAACAGTTTAGCCACGATGTCTTTCAGTGTTTTGTACATTCCAACAAACAGAACGAATCAACTCGTCCCAGACGGCACACCCACTCAGCAAGGGCTTGTCTCTGGTCCCACATGGGACAGTTTTACCACAGCTGTGCATCGATTGATACATGGGTTTTTCGTCGAGAAAAAAAAAGCTCACTCAGAAGCATTCAGAACGACACTCCCTGGATAGACACATCTCCGAACTCCCGATGCCAGCATCTTCCAAAGAAGAGAGGACTATTTCAGTCCCCTGATTTCTGAGCCACCAGCGTAATCAAGTCAAAAGCAGACCGGGCCGTTCACTAACAGGCCCGAGTCTTGTGTTTCTTCCCCACGTGTCCCTTCCCCGAGGACCCCGAGCTTCTATGCTTCCGTTGCCCAGCCGCCACCCCGACGAGACCCCTGTCAAGTTCCTCGTAGTGTGAGGACGCGACGCTGCTCGCGCTCGTAGACGAAGACGAAGTTCTCGAGCACTGCGATTTTGTAGGCGCTGTCGACGAGCCATACCCTGACGCCTCGGAACCGGCGGCTTCAAGCTCTGTTTCCTCTTCGCTGACGGGCGGGAACCCTCCGAGGAGGGAGAACGCCGACCCACGCCGGTGCGACGATCGCGGCGCCGGATGAAGCCGAACTTGCGGCTCGCCGTCCCCTTGCGCAATTCGGGGAATGTCATTCCGGGCGAGGTGGCGCATGTGGCAGCTGAAACCATGGCACGTCAGTCCTGGGCACGCATTCCTTTAATACTTCAGATGGGGAGTCAGGGATGGCTCACTGGATCTGCTGCATCTCTCGCAACATCCATGAGCACAAGGCTCCTGTCGATACGCTGCTCTTGGGACGTTGACTGGGTCGTCCGACGTCTTCCAGATGATGTTGGTGCACCACCCAAGCTTGTTGGATGTTTGCTGGCACTGGCAGCATGACCAACTTCCGCCCATGGCCTTGTAGTGGCAATTTTGTAATGCACAGTCTGTGTTTGATGGCTGCGCTGCAGCGTAGCTTAGGTGCGAGCATGGTGTCTCGATGCCAGTGTCGAGGTCGATGATAGCCGCTGGGCAATAATGCCAGTTGACCGAGGTGTGGGAGCAAGGGTGATGGCGAGGATGTCCATGACACATCTTGGCGGTTGTCGTGTGATTAACTTCTCGTCGGGTTGTAGGTAAGAGAAGCAAGTTCAGGATGACGCCGCTTCTGTACTTGCAGCCTGACGATAAATGAGGATGGTATACTGGTCAAGCAGCTGCTGCAGAACGTGCTAGAGGACTATGCCAACGAAGAGAATCTGCTACAAAACCGTTCAATTCTTTAACAGCGATCTCGACCAATCTTATAAAGAAATTGGTGGCCGAATAGTTCTGTAGAATGATTCTTCAAGACCGAAAGCATATCAGCTCAGATGGGCATTCTCGATCACTATTCCCATGATTGTCATCCTTCATCACAGATGAGGCCAATCCCCGGCCAAAACAACAGCCTCCTACACGCCCCCGACCTCATCTCAATATGCAAAGCACGCCAACCATCTCCGACATGATCGAGGAGGTAAGAGCCGATCTCGCTGTCTTTCCTCTCTCATCGAGTACAGTGCAGTTTTTCGCTCTGACGGGAATGATCTATGCAGGACCTAGTGGCCCAAGTTCCCTCCTCGATGCATCTCCTGGACCCAGCAGACCAGAAAGGCTATCAATGTCTCGGGTTTCGATATTGGCCTTGTGCGAAGACGTCCTCCACCCGGCGCTGCGCCGAAGGCCATTGAGAAACATGAGTGACCACAGTATCCGGGTCTCGTAGTTCACGTATCTAAAACATCTCCCCGCCTCCTCCCCAACTTCGGTAAGCAAATGGACCGTAAGCAGACAATCTTTGTGCGACGCACTTGGCGTCCGGACGTGGCTAGAGCTGAAGAGGAAAATGCTGACGCCCGCTCATCTGGAACCTCATCCCCGGTGGCTGCCCGCATCTTCCGTGCAACGTCGATATATTGTCCAACTGGCTAGTTCGCGGAGCGAAAGTGCGCGCTGTCACACAAGAGTGGAATCGTTTCTATGCCCTCAGTCAGCGGTTCAGTGTATTTTGAGAGTGAGCCGTTCGATCTTGAGACAAAGAGAGGACAGGCCTGGCTGGAGAGCTTCACCTATTATCGGCACTCAACGCCTCTAGCGACTTAAGTTAACGGTTGTAGATCCAGCGACACAAGCGACACTGGTCGATCTGTGGTCTGCTACCATGTCACCCCAGCAATACGATGGGCTAGCCAAGTGTGGATGATAGGGTGGAACGGTAGCCTTGCCAAGTCCAGTATGCTTGATACTTCTTGGTTCTGAATAATGTAGACTCGGCCGTTGACCATCAGCCCACATGGAGGCGTGGAGCTTTCGCTGCCGAATCAAATTCCGCCATGGGCCATATCCTCCATTTGCAACACAAGTGGTCAGCTGCGGGGAAGCGACATGCATCGGATGGGATCCTCGCCAATTTAGCGTCTAGTTCTTGCGTCTTGTTGACCAGCTTCCGGCGGTTCGCCTAGATTCCGCTGGACATGGATTGCAGTCACGAGTGAATTTTGGGAGGGTCGTCATTCGCGGCTGCATTGTTGTTATGAGCTTCCAGTAGATTGTTCAATGCTTGCACAGATTGCAAAAGACCTCAAGTTCCCATGATGTACAATCAACGTGATCGGGAGAAGAGAGAGAGAGAGAGGGCTAAGCTCAGCCGTCCGGTTCATGAAATTTGGCCAACTGAACCTTAAGTACTCAGCTGTGCTGGAGGGAGACGAGCGACTACTAGCTCACAATGTCAGCTCCAATGTGGCCTGACGTGAGATGACAGTGCTTACAGTGACGGTCTAAAAAGTTTTCCTTTATGAAGAGCATGGCCTCCTCCGCTCCTGGCTTTTCCGCAGTAAACATTTTGTTCAAAGCTGGAGCAGTCTTCGACAAGATCACAAACAACCTCTGAAAACTCCAATATCATACTCAACAGCACAATGTCCGTAATCGAAGGATACCAAGTTGGCGAAATCGCTGCTCAGGCTGCTTTTACCTCTGACATTATTCTGGCCAACGGCATTGATCTCACTACTGCCGTCAGTCAGCAAGAGTTTGCGCGTCGACAAATGGACACTCGGAAGGGCATGTACATCAAGTATGTACCCTACCAGCCTCACAGTGTCACCGGTCAGGCAGTTGTTGGCGGACGCTATCTATTCAACACCTGGGACGATGCCTTAGACTATGACGACTGGACGACGAACGTCTTAGAGACGGGCGACCCACCACAAAAGTTCTGGTCCTCAAACATATTTCAGAAGGTTGACCGTTGGATCTGGCGTGTTTCGGGTGCCTGCCAGTTCTTTTTGCCCGAAACTCATGGTTTCACCCGCTTTCAACGATGGGAGTACGACGGAGACAATGTCGAGGAAGAGCTTCAGGGCGTTTATCCGAGCCTCCGAAAAGCTTCCAAGGCTCGAGGAGCTGCAGGTATCTGGCTTCTCTACCAGCCAGACGCTAAGTTGATTGGAATTCTCACGATTATGAAGAAACCAGAGGTCTTGACCACTGAGTCTGTTCACGAAGCCTTGGAAGAACTCAAATCTCAGCCTTCGTTTGGCTCCCTCATCCCTTCGAATTTACGCCCTCGCCCTGTCTTCGATAATTCAGCCTTGATACTCGCGATGTGGCTTCCAGTTTCTCGTTCGGCAGGCGGTGCTAACCAAGAAACTCCTCTGGCACCTGTTCTACCATCAGTCACGGTTTGATTCCGCGTAGAGTATGGATTGATTGAGGCTCTTGAGATTATTAATGAATTGCCCGGGTTCGCCATTGGGAAAGAGATTGGACGTTGGCTATCACTACAAACCATTTCGTAGAATTCATGTGCCAAGCTTCCATTCTACGAAGTATCTTGTTCAATCTAGCAAATCTCTAGCAGTCCAAGGGGGCCGCAGTACAGGCCGAGCAGCAAATATGCTCACAGTGATACTCATTGCCCTCGCTGATCATAATGCAACTGCACCTGCCTTTCATGTTCCAGCCCTTGCCGCACCAGCAGCAGTTCCAGCACCTGTTCCGTGCTTCGTATGGGCATGTTTTTAGTGGGCACTGGAGGGTTGAGTGCGATTCCAAATCCTGAGGTGGCGCGTAGGGAACATTATGGTAGGTTACGTTTTTGCAAGTTCCGCGTCCGGTCGAGGAGATTTTCTTCGGTGCTGAGGCGCAGTAGTGAATTCGAGTGCAAACATGCTCGCATGGGAGTTTGTAGGTTGTTTGGTTGCACATGTTCGGAATATCATGAGTTTTCTGCAGAAAGATATCGGTGATAAGTAAATAAATGGTAGACTTCAGGTTACTGGGTATGTCATAGAGAAGACACCAGAAACGAATTAGCGTACCAGTTAGGTTTCTTTGAAGCGGTCTGAAAGTGTACAATGATTCATCCAGTAGAGCGGAAGCACTTGGTGTAGAACGCGGTCAAGCAAAGAAACGGATTGAGCATTCAGACGAGCCTGGTCTTCTTAAAAGGCAAACTAGATGGCTCAGGCTACCTGCGGTCAAGCACAATGCCACTTATCGTATTTCTCTTGAAAACACCTTGAACCAGCGACTCCGTAACCGTATGTGGTCCGGCTGTCGAATCAGATAATAGCTGATTCTGCTTCTGTCCTCCATTCTGAAAGAGCCCGAAATCTCTCGGTCAATGTGGCTAGCTAGTGCTTCGGGAAAACACCCTTCTGATGCTGTTTTTATCCAACAGAAGCAAATCGGATGCGGTAATATTGGGAAGAAAACGTGGCATACAACTGCCAAGTCTCAACTTTTGCATGCTTGGGTGGTGTCTGACTGATAAAGATGACCTGGGAGCTTACGAAAGTTGACGGAGCGATCACCACAGAGGAGGGTGCGCGAGCTATGGCCTGAAACGAGAGGGGCGAAGATTCATACGTTATTCGCCCAGGAAACGACATTGAGCTATCGAAATTTTTGCCTAACTATGACTTGCACAAACTGAATGTGTTGGGTTACTGGAAGTGCTTTTACGATGTAATTGGATGGCTTGTGTGGCGCCGTTGGTCGGCGACCTAGATGCCTCGACCAGCTGCTTCGGGCGAGTAAGACTTTGCAACACGCGAGGGGCTTTGTGTGACAGTTTCTCAGTTCAATATTCTTCCTCATCTAGAATTTCTTTTCGCTGTGTCTTGGCTGGTGTTGGCTGACAAGCCATCGCGTAGCAGCATATGAACAGCTTCTGATGCGTGAGCCCCTGAACCCCTGACTCAATCAGCTGCAGAGCCACTGATGGCTTCTACCTTACCTCCTGATTCTCATGTTGAGTAAACTAATCCTTGTCAGCTGAGATGTGCCGGATGAAGTTACTCTTTGAACCCTTGCATTGCTTAAAGCTGGCCTGACATTTGCCAAGCCCGGCTGCTTGACGCCGAGAGCCCTTTAAACTACCCATTGTTGCATCTTGACATACGATTTTCATACCCTCGAGAACCTCACTCTCGGGTATCTTGAGTGCAGCCTTCACAGGCTCGATGGTAGCAGAATGTGTCAGGACTCTTTCTCATCTTATGACCACACCATCGCAGCACATTGTTACCTCTCTGGCACTGGCAGCATGTCCAACGTCCTCCAAGATCCTGCAGGCGACAGGTGCCCGAACTACAGTCTGGTGACACAAGACACCCTGATGTAGCGCAGGGGTTCGAGTAGTCCACAGACTGGGCTTGGTCATAGAACGAGCAATCGCATGGAATTCCGTTCTTGCCTTCTGAGTCCCAGACTGCGTCGGGGCAGAATTCGTAGTGAACCACATAGTCGATAGCCCGGCGACAAGGGGAGACATGATGATGGTGAAGGTAGTAATAGGTGCACATGATCACGCTTTGGAGCGGCTTTTGCGGGACAGTTTCGTGCTGGCAATCTTGGAAACCGAGCCGCCGTTTTCGCGCCACGTTCGGTTACTCGGTCAAATATTGTTTCGGCCCCTGAATCGTCTTCAGGCCGGCTTCCAATAGGCGAGTACGTCGCGAAGACCTTTACAAAAACTGGATTTTGTTCTTGACGCCTTGAAAAGACGGATTTGAATTTTTGCCTTTGTTTTTCCATCAGGCTTACAGTGGCTTGAAGGGTGAAAGAAGTTGCCTCACCTGTAATTTTTTGAGCCGTGGCTTCAGTCGTACCTGAACTTGAGACCATGGGGTGGGTTTTTTCAGGGGCAATTATTATATCTGCTCCGCCGTAACCTTTTAGAAGCGTAGTCCGTACGAGCGTCGATTCTCGGAGATTGCTCGTGGCATGGGGAAGACGCTTGGTTTTATATCTTAATGCAATCATAGTATGGTTTCCTTGATACGAAGAAGGCTCAGTTAACTCTGTGAACCCTGAGAATCGGCAGCACTACAACATGAATACATTCCGACATTTCACGCTCCGGGGGATGGCGAGGTGGTCCAGCTGAAGGCCATCCCGAGTCTGTGATCGCGATCCGGAGCCCGATCTCCTTCCTCAAGCTGTTGCAACCATGCTCGGGCGGGCCACGCTGTTGACATCTGGTTGGCTTCGATAATTGGCCGCCATTGTCAAACTGAATGATGGTCTCCCATGCCGGCTCTGAGAGGGCTAGGGAAGCACGTGGCGTTCGCATGTTCGTGGACACTGCCTGTGTCAACACACCCGTATTCTTACATCCCCCGAGTCACAAACACATGGCCGAGACATGGATACACAGGGATAAGACATCTGACTCCGCTACCTCCGCTTCCTCGGCTGAGCTTGAGAGTGGAAAGCTCATGAAATCACATGATGGCTTGTGAGAGCATCGTTGCAGAGTGGCCATTTGCGAAGAAAACTGAGGCTAAAAATGCCAAAAGAAGAGCAATCGAAGGGATGGATCCCAATGTAAAGCTCTACTAGGCTTCTGGAAGGCGACACAGAGTGTATGTAGCGCCGGATCGCTGTTCATCCGATGATGTTTGTGCTCCTTACCGGTCATGGGGGAATGAGGTAGACCCGTTCCATGCCTTTCACGACACTGTTGAAGGATATCTTCGAGGTCGTCGTGAAAGGTAGAGTGGCTGCTTTGTCACATGTTTCCTAAGCTGGTGGACTTTAAACTTTTCCCGTCGCATGTCGATGTTCGAGCGCATGAATGCAGGAGGCCCTTCCGCAGTGCTAAACAGTATGTCTCATACAAATCACGCCAACGAAAACACTATTATTTCGAAAATTCTCATTATTGGCCGTCAGCTAACGTCAAAGGGCGAGAATGACGGGCTATGCAGTCAAACCGACCCTACTGCACCGCTGAAATACTGAAAAGGCGGCTTTCTACCAGACGTTTGAGCTTTGAAAAATGCGTTTTCGGTACTGGTACCACAGATGCCATTGCATGTCGGTTTCGTACAGAGAGCCATTTATAGCCCATGCGGAAAGTAGCTGAACCGCATTCGTGATACGCACGCGCCCGTATCCATCAATGCGGAATGGGGCCGACTATGCCGAGCATGTTTTTACGCAGCTATGCACTGTCATCTGTCCTTCAGAAGCAATTCAGGCCTAACTAACTCATCGGCGTCCAGGAGGGGCAGTAGTCAGCCGACATCAGGTTCCGCTTCGCAAGGTTGACTGACGTGAACCACTGCTGATGAGCGACTTCGCCGGTGGTCGCTGGCCTGGTGGGCTCCGAGGTGGCTAGACAGCACTACGGATAGCATACCTATGGCTTCCCAATCGGGATTGGAGATTGTGCAAAGGGGCTTCGCTTTAAGTTCGTTCATCGTATCGACAAACGGGCTCGAATTGGAGGCTATCCAGGCCGACTCCTGGCTGACAGCAGTGCGGTTCTTGCCATTGATCACGTCATTTCACGCAGAAACTGACAGATCCGGGCCAGATGGTTAAGTGGGTTCAGGGGTTTGAACAATCGTCCGTGCATGAATGGTCTGGACACCTGTGAGCCTGCTACTGGGCTGATGCTACGATTTTGCTATTGATTTCAGCTAACAAGGCTGAAACAGGCAAAACTTAGTAGCAAAAGCCATATATTGGTGAGCTTGAATTACACCCATGCACTACGATGACAAGTTGAAGCGTGAAGCTGATCGTTCGTCTGTAAGAATGACGGTTTTCCAATTCCCCAGCCCCCGACACTCGTCGTTTGGAATGGAGTCAAGCTTGAGCATAGAAAAACCTCGTTGACACGAATCAGCAGCTCGCCAGGGCTCGTGCATGGTTATGTCACAGAGACTGGCCAGCACCAATCTATGCCGGCGCATATGCGGGCGAACTGGCGGATGATGGAGAGGACAAAGCCGACGGCTTGAGGAGGTACTCAAATACGGCGTCTAGAGGCTACTAAACGAGGATGCAGTTGCATGATCTTGCAGCAGTTGAAACCTTCTGACAAGCAGGAAGTACACTTGTAGTTGACATGCAGCGTGCATGCGTCGATTCCGTAAACCGCAGGCCAACTGTTAGTTCCAAAGCGAGCGGTGGCTTGGTCCCCATGCAAAATATCTTGTTTCCGCGAACGCAACATGCGACACGCTGGCTAAACAGACGCCATGCGATTGTCTTTTGCGTATCTTGAGAAGTAGTCCTGGTAGGGTCAGTATGCGATTCAGTGCTGGTCAAAGTTCGAGGGGTGACAAATTCGGACCATGATCCGGCGGTTGGGGGACTACCCCGAACGCAGGTCTAGGGCTGGCTATTTTCTGGAAAGGAATACGTGCGGCATCAACACAGATAGCGGCCTTAAGGACTCTGAGCGAGCATACCCACAATAAAGCGTCATCCACTAGCACTGGTTGTGGTTAGAGATTTAGCAAAAGATAAGCTCGATGGACATGCTATGGATGTTCACGAGCTACAACTCGATCTTTGTAGTCCTTGGCCCTCTGTCTTGCGTGTTGCTGGAGGCCTTGAGCGAAAACTCAGCGGAGACAGGCCTACACCTCCACTCCAAAGCCTGTGGCTGGACCTATCGAAGCTACTGCTTACCAGACAAACAGCAGGCGCCGACAAATACGCCACAAGTCATTTTATTAACGCCGCCAACCCCATACCTCAGCTGTCACTATGCGGCAAGGGAGAGAGGGTAAAGAAATCCTCGAAGGGAGAAAGATGCGAGCCATCTGCGACATCACGTGGGGCGGGCCGACAACGGGCGGGATGAAGTAGAGGAATTCAAGTTGACAGCTATGCCGCTGCCACATGCCTCGAGAGCCTGTCAGACGACAATCTTTTTACCGTATCCACGTCAAACTTTATTATATATCATGTCATAATTAGACATGTGCAAACAATCAAAGACATTCTGGTGATTCACACCTGTACCTGTGCCAATCCCTGGGATGTATATATGACAGTCAGGTCTCACATTTCGCCGGCAACCAAAAAAAAAAATATGATCGTGTTGGTGAGAGATACTATGTACTCAGGCGAATCCAGCGGGGATCCTATGATCACCCAACCCATCTTCCAATCATGCCGGTAGGAAAGTGGTGGATGGACGCCAAGTTCGCTCCCCCGCCTGCGCGACATTCTCAGGCCAGTATTGAAACTCTTTGACCACATTGACGTTGCATCATAGTCCCACATGAGCGGACTGGCCAGTACCTGTGAATGGAACGCAAGACTTCCAATGCTTCCACCCCTGAGGACTCCCATCAATCTACTGGGTCGCTTAAAAGTCTCGCTCGTTGGATTATCTGTCGGGGTGAGACTTCAGTCAACGGTGATAGACTGGCGTATGCACGCTCAGCGAGCCTCCCTGCGATCGTGCCCACAAATCTTTTCATCCAACAGGCCTGCGCCGTGGAGAGTATGGCGACAACGCAGAAAGCCAGAGGGGCGCCGGGTGATATAACGGCTTGGCGGACACCTGAGTTCGCCCGAGACGAGCTCGGCCCGAAACGAGGAAAAGGCCGTGGTTGTCATGGTGGATTGTCAACCAGCTCATAAGGGGAACAAAGGGGGTCGCTAGTCTACTCAAGTAATGGCGCGGAAGCTTCATTTCCACGAGCCACTGTTGAGATGAGATGCGAGCGGAAACCTTCCTCGCTCTCGCTCCTGCTCCGCAAACGATCATATGGCCTACAAAGCTGAAAGTAGACAGACTTGACGAGGACCGAGAATTGGCGCCTGTCGGACTGCTCTCCCAAGCCGCGGCTGTCTCGAGTCTTCGCCCCTGACAGCCATGCTCTGACTCGTCTGTTGAGGAACGAACCTGATTGACGCTCATACGCAATGCTGCAGCTCCATTCGAATAAGAAGTGATGCTGATGACTCGCAGCTGCTCTTGTCCCACTCATCTTCTTCTGATAGGAAGGCACATGCCAATGGAAGCGTCCAGAGCCTGTCAAACTCGAAAGGGCGAGAGAGCCCACGTGAAGCGAACACTTTTCCAGACGTGGCAGCTCAACACTGGCCGTGCAGATGCAGATCAGCAGTCCAAACACCTCATCCTTGAGTTGAGCCCCTACGCAAGACAAAAGCACCCCCTTTCTGTGCGCCTCGTCGTGTGGTCTGGCGCTGGGAGGCGTCTGAAGGTCCGACGTTGCCGCCAATGAGAGGCCGGAATAGCCAAAATGATTCGAAATTGCAGAACCATCAGACAAGTTCATGATGGTCTCGTGAGGGGTATCACTGATAACAGAAAATCTTACAGACGAACAGCCAGTTGGTCATCGATGTAGGACTCACACGATGAGGAGGTTTACTTCAATCAAGGCACGCAACATCTAGCGCCCGTCCAGCCATCAAGGGAGACGTGGCATCGCAGCAGCATGACGCGTAATGAAAATCTTTGGAAAAGTGCCCAGGCATCAGCTTGCCATCAACCTTGATTGCTTCAGCTGATGTGGTCGAATTTGCTGCTCAACCCACATGAGTAGCGAGACATGGAGATGCAGCTCGAGTCACAATGCAACCATCTCCTCGTAGCAAGACAAAAAAAACTCAGTACCAACGCTTGAGCAATATGAATGTATGAACACCCGGCGATCACAACAGTACCTAACATCTCATGTTCCGAGTGCCATAGGTGAAGGCCCCTTCCAGTGCTTCTGGGATCGGAACACTCATCCAACCATACCTGCCTTTTCCCGTTTGCAGTCAAGCGTTTGGACCTTGTGCCACGCCATTCTGTTCCGCGGCCGCTCTCGCAACACCCCATGTCATCACAAATGGGGATTAGATCAAAACATACCACCGTGCGCCTGCCGTTGGTGATGCTCTTGACCGACAGTGCAAGCCAAGCTTCAGTCTCGCCTGGAGCTCCAAGACAGGTTTCATCGGCCGCGTTAGGTCACAGCCCGGATGGAAGACTCACAACGAAGCGAGTCGGTCGCCAGAGCCGAGAATTATGATGACGATGCCCTGCCATTCGGAACCCTCTCCATATCGACACAACACAAAGACGATTGGAGGCCAAGCCGGAGAGGGCCTTAGGAGAAAGCACAACCCAGCGTCAGGGGAGTCAGTCCACAACACCATCAGGCGAGATGACCCTCTGCAGCCCAGTGAAGACCAAAGACGCCCCTGGAAAGGGAGGGGGTCATCGCCCGGGCGGGCCAGCTGGAGCTGCCCTCCACTCCTAGCACACAATATCCCCGCCGGGTTATGGCGTCGCACCACAGCTTTGTCTGGTACATACCATTGTGTCTTTTCATGACACCAGGGCCCCATCAGCCGACTCATTAGCGATCACGCAAAGTGGACAGGAGTCCGGCAGTCAGTCCTGTCAACCCTCTGCAAGGTCCAATTACAATACGGAGGCATGGGAAAAGACTCGGTAGCTTTTCCAGGGAGATAGTGTCAGGCGCCTCCAATCGCGCCCCTCTCTCAGAGACAGCAGGGAGATTCACCGGTCTCCCTAGGGTATGAGTGCCCACAAGGCGCTACCAAACATTGACAAGTCCGTCGGCAGCCTGGTGAACAGACTCGTCCTTATAGGCTGTCACACTGGGCAACCCCCGCCCCTTCCGCGCATATGTCAAGTCTGCAAGGTCAGAGCTCGCATGCAGGAGCTTGATGCAAGTAGCTGGAGTGAATGTATGGAGGGGAGAAGTGGAGGGGGTGGGTTTCTTCAGCAGGCAGGGGATGCACATCATCACGTCGCTCACAGTCCACACCCATTCTGTGGAAAGCCCACCAATCGGTGAGTACTCTGGGCTCCTTGTCGGCAGTCAATGATGAGGATAGGTCCGAAAACAGATTTCTATGGCTCGAGGCGGGTTCATTTCTCTCTGATGTTATTTGATGGTCATTGTTGGGAGACCTTCCAGGCAGGGCTTCGTGGAACATGACAACCTTGGCACAATTACGGGTGCCGTCTCCGAGCCTGCTATAAGCACTTGACGGCAGTATCTCGCTTCATTGTAACTGTCAGATTTCGGGTATGACATACCCTAAACCTGCCTGAAACGAGGGCCGTCCCGCCTGTCATGGTCTGGATATAGATGCACACAGGTGCCCAAAATGGCATGAAGCGACATCATTCATCTGCTAGGACGGAGCCCAAGAGTCTGACAGCATTTACATGTGCAACAATGCGCCAATCGCAAGAAAGTACATTTCCACAAACCCATTTTTCAGCGCGACTGTATTTCTCAAGCGTCCTCCGCCATATGTGCATCCTACTAAGTTAATCAGTTCGTACCTGTTGAATACAGGGGGGGAACCTCGTCGTTGCTTTGAGGAAAGAGTGATTGAAAGTGAGACAAAATAGAGAGAGAGAGCAAAAGTAGAGTAGCTAAAGAAAGGAGCACCATCATTCCCCATCACTATCCTCAAGGACAAATGCAGCTGAACCGGCCGTATACTTTAGTGTAGGGTATACGTCCGTGGGTACCACGGGGAAGATTCGGTCAACTGGGTCATCGCCGTAGGCAGTCTGCCAAGGAACAGACATACTCGTAGGGATGGACCAGCCCAATTTGGAATTCCGCAGCCACAGTCTGACAAGGTGACGTGTGTGTAATTCAGTGTCTAAATATGCGTCCCGACTGTGCAAGAGCGCCCAGTTATTGATGAGGATGATATCTCCAGGCTGAGCTTCAATGCGGACTCGATTTCTGTGACAGGCTGCTTTCAAGGCGTCGAGTGCTGCCCTCTGATCAAAGCTCAGATCTGGGACCGGCACCTTATCTGAGCCACGGGGCGAGGACTGGGGTCCTAGCCGAGCTGGGTCAACGCTGACCAGTAGTCGTCCCTGATGGAACGTTAAGAGAGGCGCCTGGATGTATCGGCAGGGAGCTGCAGGCCATTCTGGTTCCAATAATGATCTGACCACGCAGGTAGTTCGGGCCTGTCTTTTAGAAATTTGGATCGGCCAATTGGGTTCCAGCAAGGTCTGAAGAGCGCCGGGGCAGGAAAGAAGATCGTTGAAGACCGATGACGCTGAAGAGACATATGTATTGCCTCCTTCAGCAGAGCAGCCGCGAACATGAAGAGCGATAATGTCTGTTCCCATGTCTGTGTGAAATGGCAATGAGGCGTTTGAGTGTATTCCATGCCTCTCTTTGCGAGGAACCTTCCATCCCTTGGATTCGGTAATGTGCGACAACATGTGTCCCTGCTTGTTCTGGAGGCCTCTTTGGTCACCTATGTAGGATGTAATGCCTAATAAGACAGTCACACTATCCTCGACAGAGTAGCATGAAGTGGCGCCGCGAAGCACACAGAAGCCAACACCCTCATGGATGGTATGCGCACATTGCTGAAGCTTGTCGACAACGCTCGAAGGCAAGGGGAATCGAGTGTGGTCAATTTCCTCAGGGTCGAGACCTAAGTCTTTACTCATCTGTGGTCAGCGAGACGAACCCGACCTTCATGACTGAACAGGGCTTACCGAGTAGGTACTCAAGAGCATTGTCAATATGGAGCCTGTCTTTCGCTAGATCAATAGTGTAGACTGATGGATCAGAAAAGCTGTCCTGGTGCCACGCCAGAGGTCCTCCAATGGGCTTTCGTTCGCGTGTGGGGGAAGTGAGAGCCGAAGAGATCGTCATGTTGATGACGATGGCCTTAGCCTAGTAATTCGAGACTGGTTTTGAAGCGCACGACTTGCCACCGGTCTGAGGCAGAATTTAAGAATGCGATTGAGGTCACTAAGGCCTCGAGAGGAGGTGAAGTAGGAATCCATGCTGAGGGCTCTCTATTTAAACAACTTGGGATGTTCAGGGCCTGGGCAGCGTGGCACACCGATGAATCGATTGTTTCGCCGCGGATGGTTCCCGCACGCCATGATGAGCTATAGCCCTGCAGAGGCGGAAAGAAGCGTTGTATCAAGGTTGCCGGGTACAAGCGAATCGAGGTGAAGGAGGGGGTTTCTCGCCCATTGTGGTGTAGTGGGATAGGACGGATGGGCAGCTGGTGTTCCCCGGCGAAAGATGGCGACAAGATCGCGGAAAAGACCCCCGGCCCTTGTCAGGAGTGACCATCGTCGGAGCTTAGCTCGGGAGGGGATGTGCGTGTGTTGTGGCCAGAATCTAAGCTGCTAGAGAGCAGAGGTCGAGGCCCGTCAGGAGAATCGTGGGTACGTGTGACGTGACGGAGCTTCGGAAGATGGGCCTGGCGACTAGGGTGCCATGGTATTTGTGGTCAATGTGCCATGTACAGGATGCGCGCCACTAGGCTTCCTACCAGGGGCGTTTGTCCGGACCAGTCCGTCGTCAATGGCTTGTGGACCCGCGTACTTTCGGGTGGCTGAAGTCGGCCAGGTTTAGTAAGTCGTCAGATCAGGATGACAGGCCGATTGACGATACGAAGGTGTCGTCGATATGATTTCGGCTGTTGCAATACGACCAGGATGGGACAAGGTAGGCATTGGAATGATGGGAAGGCCGTTCTTGGCCAACTGTCCGGCCGGCAATTGTCTAACACCATGTGTGGTTGAATTGGTTGTACTGTAGGTACATGATCATTTAGTGACTACATCACGGAAACGGCGCATCTCTTACAGCATTGTAGCTGAGGGCTCGCGGGTTTGGCGACCTGATGGTGGTGATTAGGGATGCCGATGCCAGATCGGAACGTTTCCCCCACTCCTACCGCGAGGCACAAGGTGGGGCCGTTGGGGCTTGATGGCGTTCTCGCCTCCAAGGGTGATCGTGGTGGCTCCATTTCGGGTTGAGAGAATCTGATGGATGATCTTTCACGCGGTTCCCCAACTTATCGTCTGGGAGCGATAGATCATCCAAGGTGAGTGAAGACCCCCCACGGGGAATCTGGAGTCAGGAATTGGCGGCCTAGACCAGGTCGAGGATCGCAGTGCTCTCTTGGGCTCCCGTGTCCCGGACCGACCACTGACTCGAACGAGTTCTCAATGCCGATGCTTTGATCCTGCAGGATGGGCATGTATATGAAGAAACTTAAACATGGTTTCGGGTGCGCCAACACTAGGGCCGGGCTAGCAGCCGATTGGGACCATGTACTCCTCTCGGTGAGCCCGCAAGAGGGACTGATGATAGTTAGAGTTTCAATGGTATCCATATGGCCTGTCAGATAACCCCTTCTGCCCCTGCATTGACAAGCTTGGCAGCCCACGCTCCATCCAGCGGCAGTCCAAGCCAGGTCGGTCACCAGTACATCAAATTTGTCTGACGCGTACAGCGAGCGAGCGCGCTTCTAGGCTCTGTGCGCGACACCCAACAGGGCGAAGAGGGCTGATGGCTCGAGGCTACAAATAACGCGCAAAGAGGTTGGGGTCTAGGATCGAGGGCCCAGGTTCTAGGCGATGATCAGGAACATCATAAACGCCAGAGGCTCCATGTTAAAGTGTTTCCCCTCGTGGCACGAAGACAGACGCCCATTCCAACTCCAGAACAGGGGTTTTCACAGGCGACAGCTGTGTAACAGCTGGCGATGTCGATAGCACTCTACACGTGACTGTGATTCCACTCACGTGCAGCTTTCATGTCAGCCTTGAGACCAGGCGCTGTGATGGTCCTGGGTCGCGAAATTGATGAGCGAGTATACTTGTGTGCAAGCGTCAGGCTGACTGGGCACTCTGAGCCGTCGAATAGGTGAAAAGGACACTGTGGGTAAGCTTTCACTCACAGAGTCGACTTCAACTCGCCACTTGGCAAGACAGCCTTTTATTGTGCGACTCACCTCACCTTCCTGGTTGGTACTGTTCGCTGCGTTCGCTCCGGCCTCGAGAGCCAGTTGACACCACCGTAGTCTTTCTCCTCTCCCTTCGACTTGTTCCTGACGATCGAGAGGCAATGTTGCAAGTGGAAATCAGATCTGCGAGAATCAGAACGATCACTCAACACGCGCAAAGTCAACAACGGCGCTTCACCGCTCCATACCTCGATTCGTGGGAAACGGCGGGAGCTTCATGAGGGTGAGCAGCTCAGTGAAAGTTGGCCAGCGTCAGCGGGGCGTGAGAGAAAAGAGGCAACTGGGTTGTTGCCCGGTCTGGCCTGGCCTGGCCCACCCCCGACTCCCCCGCTCAGCCCTCATCTCCCTTTTGCGCAGAGTCAAGCTGAAGGTGCGCGGGCGGTGCGGCCAGAGAAGGGGGGGAGTCAGCATCAGCGCAGGACAAATCTGTCATCGTCTTGGGGCCCATCCCCAAGTCTCATCATCAGCACTCAACTTGCGCGTCGTCGTTCGACATCTGAGCAAATCAGTGCATGCTCGCGCGCGCAACAGGTCGCCGGTCTGTTCGCCATCAGCGCAGGGCGCTCGTTTCCAGCTGTCCAGTTTTCCAAGCCGGTACACCGTCACCGGCCACGACAGGGTCGCCATCTAAGTTGATTTGCACGATTCCCCGATGCAGGTTGCAACCCCCCTCGCGACAGCTGAAAGACGGAGCCGGTCGAGGATGCCATCGGGCGCTTCACCAGGGGCATGGAACGGAAGACCTTTGGGAGCGCTGCCCGCAACCCTGGTGAGTGTGTACTTTTTTCTTAGTCGCGTTCCGTCCCGATGCCAGCTGCGCGTCGCGCGCCGACGGTCCCTCCTGTGTTGCAAGCGCAGCATTGCCTCCGTTCCCATTCCGACTGTCACAAATCAGGCATTGAGAGTGTCGACACAACAAAGGATCGCGCCGGCAGGAATACTGATCACACCCTACATTTCTGCACGGCAAGCTCCGTTGGTCGATCGATGGGCAGACGGGCGACAAACGGCGCGCACTGAACTCCCATCTCTGGCGGCGCAGCGCGTCCTGGTGGGCTGATGTATTGACGACCATTCCGCGACAGGCGCCCGTTCTGAAGAGGAAGCGTCGTACTGGTACAGCAGCAACAGCATCAGCAGCAACAGTAGCAGCGACTGCTCAGCTTGGCGTGGCAGACGCAAAAAGCTGGTTTTCAGGCCAGCACCAGCAGCACCAGCTATCCAGCCACCGAGCGCGGTTTTCGACCGGTGAGACGAGCAAAGGCGATGCGACCGTGGGGCTGCAATCACAGCAGGGATGGTGTCCTATAGGGTCGGACGACCAACAACAATGGTCGCATGCCGAACCTGCAAGGACTGCGACCATTGCTCCCAACAACAATGGGAATTGGGCCGGGAATCATGCTGGAAACAACGGTATTTCCGCCAGCGTTTCGCATCCCGCCAACGGCCAGTGGACGGCGATCAACCTGGATGCGGCCGGGGGTTTGTCAACGAGGCCACCATCGCCAAGAGCGCCGTCACCACCTTCAGAACAATCGCCATTGTCATGGAGCAAGGAGCCATGGGCATGTGCAGCGACGAGCTGCGAGACGGATCCGCCCTTGAAGCCAAGGCAGGAGCAGCCGATCATGACGATGGCACACGAGCCTTCTGGACATGCGGCAGGCGCACCTGGATCTGAGTTTGTGTCCGCATCACCGGCGGCATCTTGGCCACAAACGCAACACCACGGGATGGCTCCTTCTCCTCTGGTATTTTTCATGCCATCCGACGGAAGCAGGCACGAGCCCAGAACCATTGCCGGCACACATCACAGCGGCAGGCACGACTCATACAACGTCTCGAATCTTCCACACAGTTGGCAACGGCAACAGGAACAAAAATTTGTCACCGCCGTCAGAGCCAGCCCCGACTGGGTGCCCAGTGCTCTTGCCCACCAGGCTGTGGTACGCCACGACCTCACCTCTCCATCACGAACCGTCAGCTCCTTCCCTGCTGACCGGCCTCCCCGGGCTCACCGGTCTCCTTCCGAGTGGGGCGCTAGTAGTGCACCTGTCTCTGGCCTGGTGCCCGCCTCGAACTCCGCTTACACGGCAGGATCGACCCAGGCGATCCCGGCAACCACTGCGCTGGGTCCGACCGACCCTTGCGCACCCGGACGACAGCCGCAGCCCAACCATAGCCGCCCCCAAGAACTATGGCCGCTCAAGGACGGGGACCAGGGACGAGCAGTCGCCCATGCACACAACCACCATCTCGGCCACAACCACAATCACGACCATGACCGTGTTGGCGGTGTCGCCAACCGACCCCTGGCCTCGGATCAAAGCCGCCCGGCCTCTCACTACCACTACCATGGCCTGCCTGCCAGCCCTGTCGTATGCCCTGACTGGTCCATGGACGTCGAGGACCCGGCATCTTGGGCCTCGTCTGTCGAGTCGGCTGCTCCCCACGCCCTCCAACACGTTCGGGGTTTGACTCGACACGGCCAGCGGTTTGCTTCCGGCTCTAGCTCCATCACCGGCGATTCGTCCACACCCACAGCCCTGGGACTGGTGACGACACGGTGCCAGCCCGCTTATCCACGTCCATCCCCTGCCGTGCCCCCTGCGGCGTTGGCGACCAGCGGTGAGCAGCCGTGGTTTTTCTCGCCGTTCCTACAAGACCAGACTGATCTGCTGGGCCTTGACCAGCAAATCTTCCGTTCCCCGATCGCGGACAGCCTGTCTCTCGACGAGAGTCACGGCCACCCTCAGCACCAGCTCACCCATCCCACTCCTAGCAACACCATGACCCTGATCTCACTTGACGGCACACGCGCGAGAGATGGCGTCTCCATCCGGCAGAGCGAGCAACAGGCAGCTGCGTTGGACTGGAGCGGCTCGTCCCTGGCGTCCGTCGAACATGTCGGCAACGTACCGGTACATGGGCCCACCTTTGGACCTGCGAACCCACCAACGACCAACGACAACTGGGTGGATGAGTTTCCATACATGGTCAAGCCAGAAGAGGCTCCTCTCGAGTATAGAGATATGCATTTCCGGATCGCTTTGGCGCCAGCAAATGATGATGACAATGATCCCGACGCTGCCGAAGACCCGGATGCCAACCACGCAGACAAGAAGTCTAGAGGTTGTTTCGACGATGAGAAGCGAAAACAGACGGCGGACACTCGAAGACGAAAGGCATGTGTTCGATGCCGAACCCAGCGGATACGAGTAAGAACCGTTCAGGCCCAAGGCGCCAATTGCAGCACACGATACAAGACTGACCAACCGTGACAGTGTGTCGAGAACCCCAACGATCCTCATGGCGACTGCATGACCTGTCTCAGTGTTGATACAACTTCGCGGAAGACAACCCGGCCCGTTCATTGCATGCGCTCCAAACTGACCGATATTATATTGTACCGTCCGGCAGGCTCCTTAAATTACACCCAGCGCTGGGACGGATCACGAGTGACTGATGTCAACGATTGGGATGGCCCGTTGATTCAACACATCGACATGATGCAGGATATTTGCCCCGTCGGCTTCCCAATCCGGCTGCAAGTACGCAAATTTCACCCTCGAGAAGGCGACAGAGTCCATCGCGAATGGTACACAGCCAGCAAAGCAAGACGACACGAGATTGCCCCGTACGCTCTGGCAAACCTCTCCAAAACCGTACAATACTTCAAGGATTACGTCTCGGAACATGCTGAACAGGCCTGGCGACAGTACTGGAAGCGGAAAGGACAAGACGACATCATCTCGCGGCACTATAGCGAGGCCATGGCGCACACCCACTCTTCGGTGAGTATCCACGAGCAAGTTCACTTCGTCTGCGTGCAAGTTGGTTGACCTAGCCACAGGATCTACCTCCTCAGGAACGAGAGCTTCTCGAGAATGTTTTCAAGCTTTGGTTCGCTACTCGTACGTGTCCATTCCTCTGTCTGCCGTTCCCTTATCTCCCCGGCTCGCCCCTAACGTCCAGCCAGAAATCACGCTTGGGTCTTCTTGGATTTCCAGTGAGGACAAACTCGGCATCATGCCTGAAACGGACCCGGCATATCCCCAACCTAACAAGGCCCCCACTCCCAAGATGGTCGTTGCCCAGTTTGACAGGCTGAATCCCATCTACGTGCTGCGGCAGCTGCGTGCCAAGGTACTCAAAGGGCTGGAAAAACTCACGCAGTCGCCTCGGCGCGAGCCGTTTTTCACAGTTTACATGACTACATACATTCTGCTCCATGTGGTCACTTTGACCTGTCAAGACCGTCACGGCTACGCAAAGCGTCACAACAATCGACTTCGCTACGACATGCCCCCTTTTATCGAAAATCTACAGCATGGCGCCGTTCTTATGCTCTGTCATTGGGATTACTACAAGGGCCGCAGCAATGCCAAGGGCGAGGACAAGGCGCTCACCCTCGAAGAGATTCTCGAGAATGGAAGTGTGTCGCCGTCACAACGAACACTGATTCTCGACTCAGAAAGGCGTGTGACGCGGTTGAAAGCCGAGGGTATGTCTTGGACACTGCCTGGACACGAACACAGACTCACTCTTTAATAGGCAAGATTGGGACCGAGGATTACGAGAACCCGTATTTTTGGATCAGCCAAATGTTCGACAAGTCTTGGTCCCCAGGTCAGGTCTGGCAGGCAAAGCACTACTAACTAGCCAAGTGGAGCTTCTGTCGAGGTATGAGATGATGATAGAAGGCGAATAACATGGTGTACCTGCTTTCATGACGATCCATTTTTCCATCGCATATCCCATCGCATATGAGTCTTTTCCAGCTTTGTCTTTCTTCATCGACGCACTCTATCGACACAGCACGGCCATTTGTACCCTAACACTGCGTCCATTAAGGCGAGAGATGGTTGTGGTTCATGGTGATTGTACTACCACTATGTACGGGCGGGCCAGTGCGGGTGTCAGGAGCATGGAGGCGTATTCGGAAAATGTTGGCAGCAACATTGTATCCTAAATGGCGACGTAACTGTGGGCAGGACGAGGACATTTGCTGAAAGGTAGTGTTGCATTGAATTATCGACAATGACTGGTGGCATATGGAGGAAGCGAGGATCATCGTGGCGGTAATAGTGGTCCCACAAGGGCCAGGGTCCGGTATCTCCCTTGGTAGGCTGACTGAGATGACCACGGCGACCTCTCGGAGGCTAGAGACGGTAGCCGTGGTGTGCGTTAGTGCGGAAGAAATGGCCTGATGGAGACATGACGAGCTGACGAGCACAACCGACCTATGGCAGCACCACAATTCAAGGGGAACGGTCGGGTCGGTAGCCATGGACTATGCTGTCCGATCTCGCACTTTGGCCCCTCTGTGACTCTCAGTCCTCACCTCCAGGCAGCCACGTTATCAGTGGTTTCGTGGTGCTAGGCCAGCCGAGTGCTACCTGACTCTACTTCTCTTGGTGACCCCGACAGTCGCCTACGACCACATGGCAGAAGGGCATGGTGGCCACCCTTACAACCTACCGCGGCGCATGAGGGATGCGGCTTCGCCACGTCGCAGCATGCAGCGCCCAGGGGGCGCCGCTAGCCGTTTCCCCTCTCCCCTCTCCCTTCCCCCCCCCCCCCCGGGCTGCACCAGACCAGACCAGACCAGACAGGCCAGTCACCTATCCTGCATTGGCGGTCGAGGGGGATGCATTCCCGTCCTGCGCGGCGAGAGCTTGTTCTTGTCGTCCTTTTCGGTTCTCTGCTGTGAAACTTTGATGCTACCCTCTCTGCAGTTTCTCAAGGGGTTTTCTGTGCTGGTTCCGAAGTTTGTTTTGTTTCGCTTTGCCGTCATGTATGCTGCGGAGCGAGGAGGACACAGGCGCACGTTGTTTTTCACCCAAGGTCCAAACCGAGCCCATGATCGCTCTGACACGGGCGGAGCCCACAGACTGGTGGGCGGCACGCTTCGAAGGAGGGACGTGGGAGGAGGGGGCGGGCCAAAAGGGCTGCTAGACCGTCAGCACATGTGCCCCGTAGACCAGTAGCGCGGTGTGAAGGAAGGCGGGCAGCGAGAACAGAGGAGAGCGTTGGATGCGTGTCGCGTGGAAAGATCCGCCCGTCAGCTGCCGATCCCATTGGGAACCACATGTACGTAGGTAGGTACAAGGACACTCGCATCGCGGCGGGCAAAGGGGGGACAGACACCACGCGTGGCCGAGCGACGGCCCTGGTTTCTCTCTTTGTCAGTGCCTGCATCGAGACTAGAAAGGCGAGGGGGTGGTGGTGGTCGGGGTGGAACGGCAACGGCAGCTTTTCCTTCGTCCATCAAGCAAAAAGGAGAGTGAGGGGGGCCCCGACAGAGGAACACGACGCGGGTTTCTAGATTGCGTGTCTTTGACAGGCGCTGGGGGTGCGTCGTTGACTTGGGCTGAAACAGATCGTCATGGGCGAAATGAGAAGTTCGGTTCTTCTTTTTTTTTTGGTTGTTTTTATTCATTTTCCCTGTCGTTCTCTGACATTGTATGCTTTTTCTTAAGCTTCTGGCAAAGTGAAGGAAAATTACCCTGGCAGATGGGGGTTAGGAGGGGATGGCAAGCAGACTGTAGGGTGTGCTACTTGGCTTCGTGTCGGATGGCCAGTTTGTTGGGTCGTGACACGAGGTGATCTGCATATGACTCCCACCCTGGGACAAAAAAAAAAAAAGGTACAAACCAGCCAGGACAGAACCTCGGCTTGACCGACAGCAGATTAGATGCCCAGAGAGGCACCTCAACACGCGAACCACATGGGATGTGACGGTATGATGGATGACGATGCATGGGAGAGGAACGACGTACGCGGTGCATGCAGCAGCGGCGGCGGCGCCTCCCCAGCTAGCAGTTCCTCGTTCTGTCCTGCCCTGTTCCTCGTCTTGCCTGTGGTGCCTCTCGACTCACCTCTCAACTGCCTGCTGCAACAGACACGCGCTGTTCCAAGCTGTCACAGTGATAGAACGGTACCCAGACTCCTCGTGGCGCGGATTGGAGGGCTGCCGGTGCCTACAGGGGGGGAGGGGCGAGAGAGCGAGAGAGTCCGCCGACCGCACTCTGGGCTGCCAGGGCGGGCTTAGGGGCCGAACTGGGGCCTGAAGGGGGGCCCTGTGGCTTAGGCCTTGCGCGCTGGGATTGGCCTGGACCCGCGCGAGTCCCCTTCAGAAGCCTGTCCCAGACAGCCAGACAGGGCAGAAGAGTGTGTGGTGGTGACGGTGACCGGGGGTCATGGCTGTCGAGGTCCGCCTAGACGTTTGAGATGGGAGATCCCAGGTGCCTCCTTCCTCCCTTTCGTCCACTTACTCTCCCCAAGACACGCATTCCTTCCGCTCGTGGTCCTGCACCTGCCTGCGCCTGCTCCTGGTCCTGCTCGTGAACCACGCGGCACGTACCTTCTTCCCCTCGTCCCTTGTCGTCCCCTGCGATACTTCCCTCCTTCATAATCAACTGAACCGAACCAAACCAATCGCCCCCCCCCTTTCGTCTTGCCCCTTTCGCAACTCCCCTTTGCTCAAGCCTCCCCATTTCCGAACGCGATCGATCCCCTCCGACCGACCGACGCTCGAAATCAGAAACACACACGGCTCTTCTTATCATCGAGCCTGACGACAAGACAAAGACGACGGCCCCCCAATTTCCGACAAGGCCCCCCCCCCTCCCCCTCGCCTCGCCTCTAAACCTTCAACTCAAACCCCCCCGTCACATCGTCTGTCTCCGCTCTTGTCTGCCCAGCAGCCGGTTTGACCAAGATCGCTTCTTGACAAGGACCACACTTTTTTATTCCTCACACCTGCGCACCGTCGTCATACTCCCGCCAACATGCCTGCCTCCCTGGAATCCGCCCGGCCCATCATGGCGCCCTCGGTATGTCACCCTGATTCATCATGAGGGCCTTTCCTTCCTCTTCATCCCCGGTCCTGTCCAGCTGCTCTTCGTCACGCGCACATATACAATCGTCATCCACCACAGCCAACGATTCCATTTCCACATTGTCTCTGCCATTGCCGTTGTTTCCCTTCTTCCTCTGACACACGCCCAGGCCCGCACCTCCGTCCGCTACAGCACGTACAGCATGGCACCCACCGTCCCTGACCACCGACTCGGCCCACGCCGAGCTGCGCGACATCGAGTCCGGCCTCGACCGCATGGAGAACAAGGCCCTGACGTCCCAACGTGTCGAGCTGTCCGAGGAGAAGAGCGCCAACCTCAGCAAGCTCGCCCTCGGCGCCAAGCTCGAGCGCGCCCTCGACAGGCGCATGAGCAGCCAGGACGCCGTCATGCGCCGACCCCCCGCCGCGAAGCTGAGCGAGAAGCAGGCCATCTAAGGTGCCGCAGACGAGCAACGCCACGACACTCTATTCCTTTTCTCTTTTTTTTCCCCAATCAGCATGGGTTTCTTTGCATGAAGAAAACGTGGGGTCGAGGCCGTGGACGAATACGAATGATACCTTGAATACAGCGGCCGTACAGCGACGGACTGAAACGATTTTCAATGGCGTGGAGAGAGAGCTAGCGAGAGGGAGAGAGAGAGAGAGAGAGAGAGAGAGAGACAGGAGGCTCAGAAAGCGGCAGAAGAGGCTCAGCAACGCCGACTGCGTCAAAACCTGAGTGAATCGGAGTCGAGAGCTGAAGAGATGGTCCCGTGAACAAGGCGGCTTGTCAGGCAAACGATATAGGACATGCCGTGTTGCGCTCAGTCAATTCGCGGGAGATAATAGACTCGGAGGGCGGACCGTAGAGGAGGTATGATGCTCCGCGCGTCTCGGATTCGTGGGCGCCGTATACTGGCTGGCAGACAGTCGCGGCGATGTTCGGTCCTCAGCATACCGGAAAGGGTGGTCAGAGGCATGGTTTATTGGCACTCGTCATTACATTGGGTTACTCAGCTGGCCACGGGGTCTTGATTTCAAAAAAAAAATTCTACACCTGAAGCTACCATGAGCCTTGCTGTTCTGAAGTGTTTGTCTGACTGTCCGTGAAAAGAACGAAAAAAAAGTGCAACGCGACTGCCGTTTCAAACCATGCTTCATCGTCCGCAGTGAACGGCCATTCGTCCGTCTCTCGAGGTATCTCATGCACCCCCCAATTGCGAAAACTGATCCTATCCGATACAAAAAAACGAATTAGAAAACTCCTGCTCTCCCAGGCCCGACATTGCCGAGCGGACGGTGCCTCCTGGCTCGCTCAGCGTTCGTGCTCATCCGGCTCCTGAGTCTCTTGCTCCGTCTGACAGCCACACGCACTCCGTGGGTGGCGAGGTACTGCATCGCCTCGAAAGCATCAACCACCTAAGCCTTGACGCCCTTGGCGATGCGCGTCTCGATGTCCCTCAGCAGCGCGACGAGCTCGGCCTCCTCGCCCTCCATGCCGAGGCCGCGGCGCACCCACTCGCGCGCCTCCTCGAGGCGGCCCATCTCCTGCAGGCAGCGGCCGCGGCGCCACCAGCCCTTGGCGTTGCCGACCTTGCGCGCCTCGACGCTCGCCTCGGCGTCGACGCTGCCCTCGGCCCACTGCGTCAGCGCCATGTGCGCCTGCGCGCGGTTGGCGTAGAGCCCGGCGACCTCCTCGCGCACGAGCTGGTTGGGCTCCCACGGCGGCCGCTGCAGCGCCATCTGGATGCCGAGCGTGTAGAACTTGATGGCCTCGGGGAACTTGCCCTTGCGGAACTCGCCGTTGCCGCTGTCGCGCAGCTTGGCCACGCCGGCGCTGCGCTTCGGGTTCACGGGCACCGGCGGCGGCGGGATGCCGTGCGGCGTCTCGAGGCCCAGCAGCGTCCGGTGCAGCGTGTTCAGCGCCTCGAGCTCCGTCGTCAGCGCGCGGTTCGAGCTCGCTGACGAGATGGCCTTGGACTGCGCGTCCATCTGCAGCGGCAGGGCGTCAAAGTGTGTGAGGGCCGACATGGTGGGCTGGCGAGAGGGGGGGGGGTTTCCTCTTCTTTGGTGTGTATGTGTGTGTGTGTGTGTGTCTGATGGGAATGCAATCGGATGGTCGGTAGGCGTCAGAGAGGTTTTGCTTCTTTATCGTGCCCGCTGCCGTAATCGTGTGCTGCGTTTGCAAGAGCTGGGTGTAGCTGTCGAGTCGTGATCGTCCCGTCTGGTATCCCTCCGCCGTGGGTCGTCGTGTCACTCGAGGTGTCTCGATAAAGGACACTTTTCGGAAAGAGCTGCCTTATCGGGCGCGGGAAGCGTCATCACGTGCCGATAAGATGTACCTTGTGAGAGTGGGGGAGGCTCAGCCGTCAGTGTCAGTGGTCTCACATGGAAACCACATCTCCGCCGGGCTGAGGGGGCAAAACATCCGTCTCACTGTCATTTTCCACGCAATTGAACTTGTCCGTCTTGCTTTTGTATCTACACGGCCGAGCTAAACGGCCCGACCGTGTGTGCCTTCTTGAAACGACACATCATGCGGTCCACAGAACGCTGAGCTGCCGTTTCTTGGCCAGACCCTCGAATAGTTTCAGCGTCTACCGTCGCTGATTATTATGGTCGAATGGTTCGTCCCATCGTGGTTATGAGAATCCCACAGGGATTGTTGGAGGAATGGATGTAGCAGAGGGCTGCAGACGCCTCGACTCGTGCTGTTGTCTCTGAACGTAGGGCGTATCTTGAATATTGAGCGCCTCGGTAGATGCAGCGCATGTAGCAGATCCGAGATCATTCTTTGGGAACCGATCAGACCCCCCGCAGAGTTCCCTACCTATCTTTATTATCAGGATTCACGACATGAGACGTCGTGGCTATTGCAGGAACCTTCCGAGAGATGTCGTGAAGCAATGAACATAGGCCAGGCAATGAGCCCAATCTACTCTTCATATCACAGGTGCGAGGACTGTAGTGTACAACCTGAGGAGAGCCGTGGGACGGTAGCCGAGCATCAATGACTGTGATCGACATCAGCGTGCACATATAACCGGCCTGCCGCTACAAGTGCCGTCGTGGGGATGGCGGCAATGTCTGAGATTCGACGACGATCCGGTGGGCGATGAGACTACCAGTGCACTCGTGCTCACAACAATAACGTCCGCGGTCATGCAAGGCTGACAGTGGTTCTTCCTGCCACGAGCAGGGGGGGTAGCACATGGGCTATGAGGCGAGATCGACTGCCAAGATTCCTTCAAGCGATGCGTACTGCCGGTATTCCTTCTCCTACTCCATGCTCAAATCACCTGGACCCGGACATACCATTTTATGCGCGACCTGCGCTCGGTAGCAGAGATTAGCCAACTCAAGGTCGCCTAACGGAGTATCGTTCGATGCCGTGATCGGAACAGAAACGGTCGCATGACGCGACCCGGATTCAACCAGCTTCATTTTAGGAATCCCTCTCGTGTGGAGCAAGTGACTCATGAGTCAATGAGGAGATTTGACCCGAAGTCTGTCAAAAATCATCGCATTGGCAACTGAACACATGCGGCCGCACATAGCGGCCGCTCAACCGGCTTTCGCGATTGGCATGTCTACATTTCAGACTGCCAGCATTTAAAAGAGACCTCATAGATCCAAAATACAGCAGGCATTCAAATCGTGATATAGGACGTCACTCTTAATGGTATTGAAGCTTGGGCCTGATGGGCACGACATGGCGCGGACCACAGATACCCAAAACTGCGAATGGAGCCACATTAAAATGGAAACACCAAAAACCATACAACATCAGGGATTCGCTGGTGGTCACCCACCCAACTACTAGTCCGACCCTTACTGGCTTATCTATGGGAGAGCGGACGGGATCCCGAGTTCTCCAGT